>NW_028281863.1:0-162500 GCF_059751285.1 Brachycentrus maculatus
TCCCATAATTGAAAAAAAATTTAACGACACGTTTAAAAATATTTTCCAATTTAATATGCTTAATATATGTTTAATATAGTAAATACTACTATTACTAAGTATAACAGTAATTAAAATGGAAAGATTTTACCACAAAGTGACTGACGAATAAATTAATGAAATAATTTTTTTTTGACATCTCATCAAAGATGAAGAAGAATATGGAAGTCTGGGCATTTACGGGGCTGACGACCGTCATAGGCTGGTTTTAGTGGATCACTATATGCACGTGTAACATTCACCAATTTTACCCATTATTAACAACCACACTACTCAAATTCTTGGAAGTTCTATATATGAAAAGCAATTTTTAAACATTGTACTTGAATCACTAGAACTTCACTGGAGACATCTATCGGTGAAATCTGTGTTGTAAATTATATGTTTATATTACAAATGTGTACTATGAAGAGAGGCATGTTGTACCATGTAAAATATTTTGAATATTTTCTTCAGCAGGTAGCTCGCTTCTGCCTGATATTACTTTAGAACGAGATAATAAGATCTGGGTTCAAAGTTGAAAAGAAAATTTGTAACAATATGATGGAGATAGCATTCAATCGCTTATCTCGGCAGAGTCGTACCTTTCTATGGAGCGCGGAATATCGCGCAAAGCCTTCACGTTATCCAAAGCTCGCATTTTTATACGGCCATATTTTACGTTCACGGTGACAGTATCAAAATCAGATGTGGTACACATTTTCATATTTAAAGAATACTTTTACAGAATTCTAGGAAAATGGCGTTGCCGGTAATCGAAAAGGTGGCTCGATATAGCTTGGGCATGAGTGAGGAAAGAACGGGGAAATAAACACACATATCGCTCACTCCTTTCAACAAAGTCATGTATCAAAAAACTAGATTTTTCAAGATATCGTTTTCAAAATTTAAGAATAAAATAAAATATACTAAAAATAAATATCGAGCCACTTATTAAACTTTTTACTGTGCAACAGATCTTTTTAGGTAAAACCTGAAGGTTTTTTTTCAATTTGAAAAATATTTAGTATATTTCAAAAAATAATAAAAACATTACTTTTTCTTCAAAATGCAAAAACAACACTTTCTGCCCTGTAGCAGGTAAATATAAAGTTAAAAATATGTCGCTTTTGCTGGGATATAAAACATTTTCTGGGCATTCCAAAAACTGCAGTGATATAGAACATATACCAGCAAAAGGGGGATATTTTACTTAATATTTACCTGCTAAAGGGCAGGCAGAAAGTGTTTTTGCATTTTGAATACCCTTCAAACAATTGTTTTTTATTTTAATTAATTAGTAACAAAAGTTTAATTATTTTTTTGAATATTGTAAATATTCTTCAAGTGGAGAAAAAACATTCAGGTTTTACCTTAAAAGATCTGTTGCACAGTAAAAATGTGTATTAAGTGGCTATATATTTATATTAAATACATTTTATTATAATTTAAAACTTTAAACGATATACTGGAAAAACAAGTATTTGAAAGGAGTGAGCGATATATGAAAATAAAAGTAAAATTCAATCAAATAACCGTGTTCAATTTTGGATATATTACCCAACAATTTTACATAGAATTCGACCAACTCTCTGCAGTAACAATAAATATATGTTGATTATGAAAAACGATCTTCATTTATGCCATTTCGAGATCAGTTTTGTCCTTTTTTCGGGATTAACTTTTCGCTACGCAAACAGTGTCACCTGATCCGAAAATGGATCCGTAAATATTTTCAAAACGCCACCAAAAGAATTGATTGAGGCTAGAATTACATTTTGTGTGATGGATCACCCAAGAAGAAAATTGTCTTTTTCACAAGAAAATAGAAAGCTAAAGAGATTATTTTAGCTTTTGTTTCTTATATTTAATGAATAATACTTATATTTCTTTCTGCAAATGCGAAATTCAATTCATTTTTTTTTTAAATATTATTTCCATTTTTTTTGCGAGATGGATAAATAAATAAAATTGTAAGAGAAAAACACTTTATTTACTATATTATTTCGAGAAATAAAAATACTTTGTGTTTTGATCCACTCACATTTTTATTAACCAACTAGTTTCGGCAACAACCTGTTGCCCTCTTCAGGGTTTAATTTATGACATCAAAACTTTTTTTACTACTTAAATTTATTTTATTTCTACTAATTTCAGAGCTTATGCTTCATCTTCAGGTCTAAATATAAACATTCAACGTAAAAATTAACTTATTTACAACATTTTGAGTGTGTTCAAATACTTGTTCACATATTTGGATTATCTCCAATGATTGGAGTTTTTTTTCATATTATGTTTTGACATCTCACCAAAGATAAAGAAGAATATGGAATAGTGATCACTTAAACCAGCCTATGACGGTCGTCAACCCCGTAAATGCCCTGACTTCTATATTCTTCTTCATCTTTGATAAGATGTCAAAAAATAATAACAAAAATAACTCTCATAATTGGAGATAATCCAGATTTGTGAACAAGTACTATGATACACTCAAAATGTTGTAAATAAGTTAATTTTTACAATTACTGTTTACATTTCGACCTGAACATGGAAGCATAGCTTCTGAAAATAGTCGTCATAAAGTTTTACAAAGACTTCCATATTCTTCTTCATCTTTGATAAGATTTAAAAAATAAAATGAAACAAAAAAACACTTTTAAAAAATGTGGTAAAAACATGAAAAACAAAATTTCATTTAATATTGGTAATTATTGCATTGATGTCATCTCGAAAAAGAGTGGTAAAATTAATACCAAATGACGCAAAGTCACAATCAACAATCTATTTAGCAAATTTGTGGATATTAAAAACGTCAGAGTCAATAAAATTTGGGAATGAATGGGATCACATTTGTAAGTAAATAATCGACGAAAAGACGCCGGCGTCTCTACGCAGACGTCTAGGACGCCACAAAGGTCTTGTACAAACATCTGAGAGCGACAGTCGAATTTAATCAAAATATTCTCCAATCCTTGTCCAACAAAATACGAAAAATAAATGGTTATTTGCACGTTTTATACTCGATGCTATTGCAAAATAATGTAGTGAAAAAACTAACATACGCTTTTAACAATGGCCAAAAAGTATCAAACCTTCATGATGGAAAATTTATATGTATATAATATATATATATATATATATATATATATATATATATATATATATATATATATATATATATATATATATATATATATATATATATATATATATATATATATATATATATATATATATATATATATATATATATATATATATACACATATATATAAATGTATATATATATATATATATATATATATATATATATATATATATATATATATATATATATATATATATATATATATATATATATATATATATATATATATATATATATATATATATATATATATATATATATATATATATATATATATATATATATATATTTATATATATATATATATATATATATATATAAATATATATATATATATATATATATATATATATATATATATATATATATATATATATATATATATATATATATATATATATATATATATATATAATATAAGTTTGAATTCGCATACCCAATAAATACATATATATCTTTCTCTAATTTTTGTAAAAGGAGACATAATAATGGTGACATGCAGATTTTTTTAGTTATGAATTGTGATATGGACTAAAGTTTATCTTATTATTTATGTATAAAAATATATATAAACAAAGAATGATATCGTATTCAATATTAATAAGTTCATATATTTCCACTATTACTTCATAATTATCAATACTTTTTTTGAATCCCTTAGACCTTAGACTAAAGCATGTCTAGATACCAACCACTATTACGGTTTCAACGTATGGGGTCCATACAAACAATAATATGACTGTAACAGCAAAACTTGACGAGATACAAGCTTGTCACCATATGGACTTTGAAGAAGAACGTTTTACTTAGTCTAAATCAGTCATCAAAATTTCAGTTACAAAATATTTGTTGGCCAGTATTA
This sequence comes from Brachycentrus maculatus, assembly GCF_059751285.1. Lineage (NCBI taxonomy): Eukaryota > Metazoa > Arthropoda > Insecta > Trichoptera > Brachycentridae > Brachycentrus > Brachycentrus maculatus. The sequence goes on from NW_028281863.1 coordinate 4,029, forward strand.
TTATAAAATTTTTAAATAATCTGCATTTCATTCCACAAGTTGATGCCGAATCAATAAATATTATGAAAAGTTAAATTATTTACTATTTTTATTACAGCATATTTTTATATGTTTAAAAAGTTGACCAAAAGAGGTATGTGTTAGGGTTGGTTTTGATCTTGTAGTTCTAAATACGTTTCCAAAGTATATGTTCTTGTAAACAAAACATATCTTGAATTTCGTACCTTATGTAGCATAGTTTAACTTCACTTTTAATTTTTACTTCTGATTTTTATTATTATTTTTCTTACTTCATTACTTTTAATTGTTATTACACTTTTTTATAATCAAAATTTTTTTGTCCGCCTCCGTAGTGTAATAATTATTACCATTCACAAAATATTTTGAATGAAAATAATAATCCTAAAACACAAAGATGATAAAACCATATATTTATGTACATAGAAATGAGAAAAGCATTTGAAATTCATGATATTGTTTTGTTTGTTTACAATCTTTCTGTAAACAGCCATAACGACATCATGGTTATCAAATAATTTTCTCATTTTTATGTATGTAAATTAATGGTTCCGTAGTGTAATGGTCAGCATGCTCAGCTACCGTTCTGGAGGTCCCGGGTTCGATTCCCAGGGGGGTTTAATGAATATAAGTGATTTTTTCACTCTAATATTTCTTCAATATTACACTTGACTGGTACCTGAAGTGGAGGGCTGATCACCTTTCCTTCATGTGTAATCGATCGAGATAACGCTGCGTTTATATGAAGCAGTGCCCTATGCACCATTGGGGTGCGGTAAGGGATTTATTATTATTATAACCAAATTTCTATTCTGTAAATATGTGTTTAACCTGCGCCTTTATTGTTTCTGTAAGCTTGTTGTGTTCTCATCTAATTGATGAAAAACATCAAAACAATTTGTATTGCACTGTATTTCATGTACTGTAATATGTTTTTTAAATATTTGTGAACCATAAATAAATAAATAAATAAAAGATCTGAGTCAATCCGGAATAAAATTTAGTATTTCCTTCGGCCACCCATCTCATGCGTTTAGCTCAAAATCGATACATCCAATTCCTCGACATTGAAAAACGGCTTCCGACGTTTTCCCAAGGGCGGATGCTAGTATAAATCTCCCCCAATTTCGACCTGATGAAGGGGTTTTATATTTTTGCTTGTGTGACAAATCGAGGGTTAAAGTTACGCTAGTCGGAACAGAAAACGCTCTTCTTTGAAATGCTGTAACTTTTAACTGTTCCCTGCCATAAAACGCGCAGACGTGTAACTTCAGGACGTTACCTCGTTTTTCTCCAACACCAAGATTCTTTTATTTTTGATGACGTAGATCACTAGGGAATGCATACAGAGATTTTTCTAACCAATATTGGGTTCAACATACAAAAAATACAATTTTTTCATCTTACCCATTCCAAATAATGCGTAAGGCATCTCTAACTTCTTTGTTTTAAAGATGGTTAGATAATAATGGAGACCTTTACTTACAGAAAAAAAAGGTTTTTTCACGCCTTATGACCTGTTTTTAAGAGGGATTAACCTCCTGTAAGGTCAATTTCCAACTGTCTATCCATTTTTTTCCCGGGAGTTGTCTAACTTAGGGTTGGCCGTGCAGTAAAATGTGTGGAAGTCTGGATAGTACCATTTCTTCTTAATTGCCTTCCCCACCTTACACCATCTTCAATCTCTCATATATATCTTATCCTGGTGATCTTTATTCTACCTCGTAGACTATTGAAATTTTCATTTTTTGTCAGCTAACCTTATGTTATTTCTTTCACTCTGATAAATGCGCTATTACCATAAGCAGAGAGTAAAACATTTAGATTAAAGTTCTTTCATTTGATCCAACTTCTAGCTTCTCGCTTAGTCGACGCTCAACCACGCGTTAGAAAGAACCCTAAATATGTGACTCAGCTGGCAGCAAGTTACGAGCTGCGTACTACGATTTTCATACTAATTTTAACTGGGGTCTTTTGGTACCCCGCTTCGGATCACGTATAATTTTTACATGATCCGTACGGGAAGGTTAACTGCTGTACAATGTAAGGCGCCGGTGATTCCAGAGTGATTAGACTTTTGTCTCAATCATCGATTATCGCGTGACACAGTTCCGGAAATCAGCCTTATTGTTTGAGCAGTGCCTTCGACAATACCCTATAGATTCATCCCCACGAGGCGGTGGATTCCCGGCCAAGTTGATATTTGCTTTGAGCCGTTGTTTGCCTAATACCGGCCAAGAGTTTGTTCAGGCACCCCAAGCCCAAGTCCGGCGCCCAAACAATAAAGATAGCTTGAAGCAATACGACCTAATATTGACATGTCAATAACAGCTACAAGTAAGCAACTTTGAGTTTTGTTGTGTTTGAGTTGTACGTGGGTGCATAAATACAAAAAATGTTAATAAATATATGAACTAACTAACCAAGAGGCCCCTTCACCGCAGGGGTAGGCAGATAGAATAGAACGCCATACCACACTGTCTTTGCAAATATTCTAAGCCTCTTTCACAGTTGTAGATCCATTCATACATATTCGCCGATCGTTCCCCCTCGTGGTCTGACCACTTTCGAGTATTTTTCGAGCCAAGTTTTCTTCGGTCTTCTTTTGCTCTTTTTCCCGACTTTATTAGCCCCACAAACATGTTTTAACTATCTTAATTCACGACATTTAGAGTGTGTTCACAAAATCTGGATTATCTCCAATTACAGGAGATATTATCATATAATTTGTTTCATATTTATGGAGGTTCTTGAGAACAATTTGAGTTGTGTGGTTGTCAATAATGGGTAGAATTGGTGAATGTTACACGTGTGTAAAGTTATAACTTAAACCAGCCTATGACGGTCGTCAGCCCCGTAAATGCTCAGACTTCCATATTCTTCTTCATCTTTGATGAGATGTAATAAATAATATTTCTTAATTCACTTACTTGTTACATGCTATAACCATCAAAACACACATTTCTCAATTCTATCGGTAATACTCATCACAAGCCTTCCATTGTTATCTTATTTCACTATCCGAACGATTATCATCAATGGTTTTGCCGCATATTCATCTAAGAGATAGCATTTCGTCAGCATTCAGTCTACTAGCATCATTCTGTTGCCAAATTCAAGCTTTATCACCATTCGTACACAAAAATTCTAGTGATTGGTTTTGAAAGTAGTCAGGTTAGGAGTCATAATAATCGGCGGGTATGTATGAGGAGATGTATGAACGTGGAAGAGGCGAAGAATGTTTGCAAAGACAGAGTGGTGTGGCGTTTTATTCTCTCTGCCTACCCCTGCGGAAATCGGAGTGATAGTTAGTTATTTAGTTAGTACACGAAAATTCTTAATAATAAAATGAACACAAATAATATGGAGACAACAAAAACGGAATAAAAGTGTCAATTTACATATAAAATGTTTTAAAATATCTAAATATTTTAAGCTTATAGGGTGGCAGACCGGACAATACATCTGAGCTTTTAAAGCTTCCATTTATATTCCCTGCAGCTTTATATTTTCCAAGAGGTGGTTTGAATTGACACTGGGGTGTTTCCAATACTCGGCGAGGCGAAACTTTCCGTTTCGTTCCAGCGCGATGTATAGCGCTACGAAGAAACACAAAACAATTAAAGTTTGTGACAGCTTTCGAACTTACTACCGTATGAGACCTGTTGTGTAATAACAGATGTTTCACTCGTTCAAATTGCATTAAGGAATATAAGTTCATCTGTAAAAATGAAAATGAAATTGTTCATTCGTTTAAACTTTTAAATCTCTTTAAAGTTTTGAGTGTGTCCAAATACTTTTTCACAAATCTGGATTATCTCCAATTATGGGAGTTATTTTTCATATTATTTTTGGACATCTTAACAAGGATAAAGAAAAACATAGAAGTCTGGGCATTTACGGTGCTTACGACCGTCATAGGCTAGTTTAAGCGTAAATCTATATATGTATATGATCTTCTTCTACCGGGCTCCATCCCAATTTATCATCTTTGTAGTCTGTCGGACTCAGCTCTCTTCCTCCCTTAAGCTATAGTTTCACTGTTTGATTCTTCTCTGCATGGGTAGGCAAGAAGAATGAAAAACCACACTTTTCTATCGTGACAAACACTCCTAGCTCATTTTACGTCCATACATCTAGTCACATATCGCTCACTCCTTTTAAGAACGTCATAAATCAAAAAACTTGATTTTTCAGAAGAACGTTTTTAATGTTTAAAAATATATAATGCATTAAATAAATATCAAGCCACCAATTAAACTTTTTATAGAACAGATCTTTTTAGGTATAACCTGAAGGTGTTTTTTCCATTTGAAAATATTGAGTATATTCTAAATAATAATTAAACCATACCTTTCCTTCAAAATGTCAAAACAACACTTTTTACACTGTAGCGGGTAAATATTAATTTCATTAATTGATTCGGCAGTCACTTTGCGGTAAAATCTATCCATTTTTAATTAATGTTTTACTTAGTAAATACCAATATTTCTTGAAATCTACTGTGACACGTGTTTCGATGCATTCGGCATTCGGGATGCGGAATGCATCGAAACACGTGTCACAGTAGATTTCAATAAATAGTGGTATTTACTAAGTAAAACACTAATTAAAAATGGTAAATATTAAGTTAAAAATATGCCGCTTTTGCTGGGATAAAGTACATTATTTAGGCATTCCGAAAACACAACTGAAAATTGACGATTTTTTATTTATGACGTTCTTGAAAGGAGTGAACGATATGCCCTCCGATTACGTAGACTTATGACAATACTAGATTTTACACTCCAATTTATAGTGCCAATTCAGTTTTGGCCATCCTCGTTCTGTTTCCCGTTCCTCATTTACCAAATATATTTTTAGTTATCTCTCATTATCCATTTGCTTCAAATGTCTTACAAACTTATATTGTTTGCATATATTTGGTTATTATGAACTTCCCATAGGCAGAAACAATATGCTTTAAAGTAAGTTCATTTCTATTCACTTTATCATTCATCGTTCACTTGTGTAATACCACTTTAAAAAACACTACTTCGCGACATCATTTTTATAGTGGAGTGAATGATGAATGATAATGAGAGTTATATTACTATACCACAAATTTAACAATGCTTTAAATGTAAAATATATCATTTCTAATCAACCAACTCAACATAAAAATGCATTTAATGAATAGAATAACGCTAACAAGGGTGCAACGTAAATAAATCTAAAGGAAAAATGAATTTATTCTAAGTCGATTGCTCGTTGTACGTTTCTGAATATAAACTTTATAAAGTTTCTTCATTCATTTGTAGTAAAATGATTGTTCTAATTTAGAACCTGTACCGCCTCGAGACAAAAGACACAGTAGCTACTACTTAAATGTCAATAAGGGTTACGTTTCCTAACACCGTACACCATTGGATTGAGCAAAATTATTCGTTGTAAATTTTGATGAATTTATTTTGTTTTATTATATTTTTTTGTTGGACACTTTCATAAGCGAAGTTTTCATGAAAAATCAGCACGTAAGATTTCAATTTAGATAAATGTAAACATTTGATTTTTTTCTTTTTCTTCTTTCTCTTCTTGCCGTAGACTTAATGGCATGTTTTTGAGAAGGATTAGCTTCCTGAAATGTGTATTCTCAGCTGAAAATCCATCGCTTTAGTGGTCTGCCCGGGAGTCGCCTACATTGAGATTGACCATGCAGTGCAATGTGGGGGAGTTTGGATGGTTCCACTCTCCTCACATCCATACAATTGTCTTTTTCGTTGCCTTCCCCATCTAATGACATCTTCCATATTGCATATCTCAAAATAAAGTAAATGATAGAAGGAAGAAAATGTAGAAAAAACGAAAGAAGAACTCAACTAGTTACCAATAAAAAAGAGACTTATATAAGCTTTTTTTTAAATATTTTTTGTTGTTGACTTATTACCTAAATATTTTAAGAATAAAGTAGTTAAAAATATATTACAAAATTATAAACCTGTTACTAAAATAAGAATAAAATAATACTGCCATTTAAGTTACAGTCATAAAATTATAATATTTGTATGGGTTTGAAAATGTATGATCAGATGCCTGAATGTATGAATAATGAAAAGTGTCATTTATTTTATAACTATTTAATTCAATTGAAAATAATTTAAAAACTAATGTTTTATGTACTGTGTGAAGTGAAGATGATAATATAAATTATGTAAATTAAGTGCGAAAATAGATTGTATTTAATTTAATAAAAGCTATCTGAAGGAATAAATATACAAAATAAAAATATTTCTTATGCCAGTCTAACAGCTATACTTAAATACGTTGGAACCAGACCTGTACCGTAGTTAGCTTTAGGTTTTTTACTAATAAAAATAATCTTTGTTAAATTTGATATAATCTAATTAAAGAATTAAAAAATAAACTGAACCATTGGAATAAAAAAATGATTGAAATATAAGATTGTACGGTATTAGGGTGCGTTCACCGAAACATAGATACAACTCGTGACAAACTTTGTTCCAAACAAGTTTTACAAGAGAGCTTGTACAGCACCCATATATAAAGCAATAGGGACTGCCTTACGATGATAGTGTTATCTCCCAGAGAGGCTGGAAGCAATAGTTGAAAGATTTATGACCGAAACTGAGAAATAACTCTCGTCTGAAAAGTACCCTCGTCATTTCAGGACCACATAATCAACTTTTCAGGAATCGCTCCGGACTATTGAGTCATCAATCAGACGAGTTTTGATTGAGATGATAAATTTCAACCCTCGAATGGTCTCGGTAGAGGAAAAAGAATTCCTCGATTTATAATGGGTGATTTTTTTATATATATCGGATTTTTATTAAATATGAAAATGCATAAAATCTTTATTTGAATTGAAAGTACGTACTATATAATTTAATGTTTGAAGATTATTTCATTCAAATGTTGACCGCGGCTGCGCCTGAAATGGTCCATCCGCTTAGTCCAATTATGGCATACATTTTCCAACATTTCGGCCGGTGTCTCACGAATAAATGCTTTAATGTTATCTTCCAATACGTCAATCGAAGCGGGCTTGTTAGTATAGACATGAGCCTGAACAAAGCCCCACAAAAAAGCGTGCTGGTAGTTTAATGTCCAACAATGTAAATTTGGTGTGAAATTAAGTCACAATAGCCCGAATAGCCACTTCAGTGGGTCGATTAAACTGACCATAAAATGGAAGAAGCGCGCGATGAATTTTTTTAACACAGCACTAATTTTGATTTAAAAAAATAATGATTTGAAGGCTTGTTCGTTTGTTAGACGATTCATGGTTAAATTATAGACCAAATTAAATATGTTTGACATAGACACAAAACACAAAACGTTCTTGAGCTGTCAAAATCAGTGTTGCCAAAAATAAAATAATTAAAAAATCACCCTTTATCATATAATCGGTTGCCGGCCAATCATTTCTCTGGTCAAATGAAAACAAAATACATATTTTTAATATCATAAATGTACAATGTTTGTAAGGTAAAAAAAAACTAAGAAATGTAATTAAAAACGTAGGATTAATCACCTTTTCTCTATGTGGTGTGCATTCCGTATAAGCAGAAAAGCAGTACCTATCCTAACTTATCCGCACAGCATATAAAACGCAACCACCCTACCTTACTAAGTAGTACCAGCTTACCTTACTACCTACCGCTACTGGCTACCCTAATTAATTCTCTGTGCACGCTACCGCATGTATTTATTAGGAATACTGGCAAATACATGATTTTAACTTAAGGATGCAAATTGTAAAATTTTCAACGTTATATAAACTATCAAAACACACTAAGTAGTTTGAAATGTCATATGTATGCGGTTTTAAAAGTAAATTCAACTTTTAAGTTTAATAGCAGGTATTTATTTAAGCAAAAATAATTTAAATTTCAGGTATTATTCAAACAGGGATTTCAGAGTTAACGATTTTTGCCAATATACCCACTTTATGGTTTTAATAAAGAAATGAAAGGTAAAGAGTTAATAAAATGGTATGAAAAAGTGCACGTTTGACGTCGGCTCTTAACGCGTGTTTGTGCTGCAACCCTTAGTGCATGTTGATCTTCGGGTCGACCAAAAATCGCATGTGTTAAACATTTTGTGTAGTTTTAAGTGTGTAAATAGTGCTATGGTAGTGAAGGGTAGTATTGTTTGCATGCTGTGGTAGTGATTGTCCTGACGAAGAGACGGGTACGTCTCGAAACCGGTAGATATAAAAATCACGGTGAGTGGTTGTTTACTAATATTATTAAAAATTTTGTAAAAAAAAATAAGTGAAAATAATTAACCACAAAGTAAATGCTTTAAATATTAATAATATTGTGAATAGTATTTTAATTTTATTTATTTTTTTGATATCTCATCAAAGATGAAGAAAAATATGGAAGTCTGGGCATTTACGGGGCTGACGACCGTCATAGGCTGGTTTAAGTGATCACTTTACACACGTGTAACATCCACCAATTCTACCCATTATTGACAACCACATTACTCAAATTCTTGGAAGTTCTATATATATGAACCAATTTAGAAACCTTGTTCTTGAATCACTAGAACTTCACTACATTTTGTGAACAAGTATTTGGACACACTCAAAATGTTGTAAATATTGAGAATATTATAAATAAATATTAAAATATTTCTTAAATAATATGTTAATTGTATAAAAGTCAGATTCCATTTTTTTTTATTGTACGCGAAAACACGTCGAGCCCCTAACGCGACCGATCCCGTTCTGAATTTAAACGTTTGAGATCTTAGCCTTAAGGCGGTAAGCAATATAATTATATTACTGGTATAAAAATAGACTTTTCAGGGTAGCACAAAGGACATGTCGTCGGAAAAGATTCACATACTGTAATTTATTTCTCTGCCTCATTCAAGATTTGAGAACACTTGAATTTAATAATATCAAAGTTCGTCCTCCTTAGAAGGTTCTATTGCAGTGTTTCCCAACCTTATTTGTAGCATGCCCCACTTTGAATCAAAAATCTCCACGCCATCCCCTATCAATTTTTTTTAACACCAAAAAAAAATCACTTCAAATAATAAATGCATATATTATTTTTTGACATCTCATCAAAGATGAACAAGAATATGGAAGCCTGGGCATTTAGGGGGCTGACGACCGTCATTGACTTCCATAGTCTTGTTCATCTTTGATGAAATGTCAAAAAATAATATAAAAATAACTCCTGTAATCGGAGATAATCCAGATTTTGTATTGTGAGGAAGTATTTGGACACACTCAAAATGTTGTAAATAAATGCACATATGCAAAAAATACTATTTTAATTTAATTTTCATAAATTGATAAAATGTATATTGTTTAGTATTACACCTCCAAAGAAAATTAGTGCGGTGCCTAACTCAAGAAACCGAAATGCGAATAATCTTTTCAATTCCGACGATTTTTTTTTTCATACTTTTATTATCAAATTTGCATAGGGTAAGGAACTATAAATAAAACTAGTTAATGAATTTTAGGAAATTTTAACGAACGATCAAGTCAATCATACACATACGAAGTCTTATTCTTATTCTTCAAATCCTTTTTCGCATCCAAATGGTGCATAGGGTACTGCATCATATAAATGCAGTGTTATCATGATCGTTAAAGGTGATCAGCCCTCCGCTTCAGGTACAAGTCCAGGATAATATCGAATGAATATTAGAGTGAAAAAATCACTTGTATTTATTCGACCCCACCCCCTGGGAATCGAACCTGGGACCTCCAGAACGGTAGCCGAGCGTGCTGACCATTACACTACGGATGCGCATATACGAAGTACCCGACTAGAATCTCAACATTTTTACGTTGGGGTGGTATTTCCATCTTTCACTTAAAATAATATGGAAAAGTGCAAACAAAACTAATGAAAATGTGCTGCCATCATATTCTCCAAAAGAGTTATAATATTTTTTTTTCAAAAATGCCTTCCAATAATGCGTTTATTCATTCCACAAAGAGTGTATATAAGACATTTATTACCTTTGATTGTTTCAATATAAAATTTTGCTTTTATTATTAAAAAAAAACAGTTCTAAGAACCTATGTACCTTCTTCTTTTAAACGTATAACTCATATAAGTAGTACGTATTTGCTAACGTTTTGCATTTTCATCTTTTTGATTTTTTGTTTCCTGTTGAAATCAAATATTTGTAGATTATATTAGCACTTGAAATCAAATTTTATTTTTGAAAATATCTTTTGTATCTTGGCAGTATTCTTTATTATATTTTTTAATTAATGTTTTACATAGTAAATACCACTATATCTTAATATCTACTGTGACACGTGTTTCGATGCATTCCGCATCATTTTTATTAATGATGCGGAATGCATCGAAACACGTAAAACAGTAGATTTTAAGAAATAGTGGTATTTACTTTGTAAAACATTAATTATAAATGGAAACATTTTACCACAAAGTGACTGCTGAATCAATTAATGAAATCCTTTATTAAAACCTTAAATATGTTTACCCACACACAGGCTATGCCTTTGTGGGAACTTTTTTTTTTATGAATATTTTTTTGCACTTGTAATTATAATATATTGTAAAATGCAAAAGATTTTTTTCTAAACTTAACAAATATTAGCTATTCGCGATTGCCCCCTCAAGACATACAAAATGCCCCTTGGTGTGGCGTGTGCCCTACGTTGGGAAACACTTTTCTATCGGAAAAGGGCTAAGGACATCTGTATATAACTCAGGACATTGTATATAACGCAGGATTTTGTATATAACTCTTTGTTAAGCTCCGACGTCGAGATACGATCTTAAGTTTCAAAAGACCAAATTAGAGATCATTCTTCTCGGAAGGACAAAGAAATATTTAATCTAAATTTCCAGAATTCATATTTTTATAATACTTGTACACTAAAAAAAGACAATTTTCCCAACTTTTTTAACGAAATATTTTGTTCAGCGCTGATTGTTCATTTTTTCAAATGAGCTTTTTAATTGACGAACTGATGTATCTGCCTTTAACATCAATGTACTTTTGAAGTTCATGTATTAATTATTAAATTAAAGAGATTTTTTGAGTCTACTAAGTTGTATTTTAATAAAAAATAATAATAATAATTAACGTTGTAACAATTAAATTGTGATTGTCCTGACGAAGAGACGGGTACGTCTCGAAACCAGTAGACATAAAAATCTCGGTGAGTGGTTGTATACTAATGTTTTTAACATTTGTTTAAAAAATGACTTACCACAAAGTAAATGCTTTTAATGTGAAAAATATTAAGAATATCAAAATACTTGTTCACAAATCTGGATAATCTCCAATCAAGAGTTATTTTTTACATTATTTTTTGACATCTCAACAGTAAAATGGATGTTTGGACATCTACAGGGTTCACGACCGTTATAGGCGTGATCACTTTACACACGTGTAACATTCACCAATTCTACCCATGATTGACAACCACACACTCAAAATTTTGGAAGTTAAAGAACTAAATCGGTTCATACCTAAAGAGGTATGAACCGATTTCTAAACATTGTTCTTGAATCACTCGAACTTCACTAGAGACATCTTTTGGTGAGATGAAAAGAAGTTATGTATATTGATCAATCTCGTAACCCAGTACATGTAAGTTTACAACAGTCATCTTTGTTGGAACGAGGAAAGTTTTTATTTAACAGATACTCTTTTTTTATTAACTTATAAAATATAAAATTAATTAACTTTTTTCACCACTTTTTTTATTAACACAATTTAACCTACCGGTTTCGTTTTGTGTGTTCTCCACTTTACGTATGCGTGCGCAGCTTCATACCGTTTTTTGGGTGATATCATTAGTTGTTATTTGGGGTTGCTATGTAATTAATAATAAAAATAGCATTAAGGATTTGTATGGGTTGTATGGAAGTTTTTGGTGAGAGTATTTTAATGATAATAATAATAATAAATCTTTATTCCAGCTTGACTAAGTGGTGGGTGCAATACTTAGTCAGCCATATATGTTTTACATTTTTTTTTATAAAATGAAATAAAAAAAAATAAAAAAAATAAGAATAAAAATAATGAAGAAACGGTGAAAGAAAAAAAAGAAAATTTGGAGAGATGTAGATGAACATTAGCTCGCTGGCAAACGCAGCACTGTGCTCCAGTGCCACCACATGTTCAGTCCCCATCTGTTTAATGTTTTGATTTAAAATAAACCCTGTTTATGACAAGGTATTTCGAAACCGGTAGGTTTAATTGTATTAATAAAAAAAGTGGTGAAAACAAAGTTAATTAATTTTACAAAGTTTAAAAAATGTGCCACAATGTATCTGCGGAAAACATTCAAGACAAAAATCTTTTTTTAATATTTATATGCAATTGTATTATTTATTTATATGACTTTGATCCGAAGGATCCCCTTCGGTAAAGAAATAAATATGAAATGGACAGATTTATAGTCTTTAAAGAAGCGCTTAATCATTTACGTCAAATATATCGTAGTCATACAGGAGAAAGTGACCAAGTGCAGTTTTTACAAAAATGTGACCATTGACTATATGATATCTTTCTAGCTTAATATAGCCCTGAATTCGTAAGGGTTCTAAACTTGGAAGTATAATATATTGACTTATTAAAAATGACTAACTGTTTTGGTATATTATTTATTGATTCGGCATTAACTTCGTGGAATGACACGATTATTTTATTAAAATTAAACACTGGAATATACCACTTTATCGAGTTTTATTTTTATTTACGACTAGTTTCGAAAACGACAGTTGTTTTCATCTTCTGGTACAAATTAAAACTTTAATTAATCATCAGAAGATGAAAACAAATGTCGTTTTCGAAAATAGTCGTAAATAAAAATAAAACTTTATAATGTGGTATGTATATTCAAGTGTTTATTTTAATAAAATAACTGTATTTGTGTTTATTTTCTTGCCAAGTTAAAAGTGACTTAAATGGCCCTCCTGAACATTATACGTTTTGTCAGTTAGTCACTTTCGCCTGTACGACTACGATATACAACGTTATATTCCGATTGATCCTTTACGGGGTAAGTCTCCTCTACTCCTCACACGGTTCACGTCGAAGACTCTCAGAATAATCTCAACGTTTGGTCCTTGAACTTTAAAGCCGTCTTAAAACCTTCTGAAAGGATTGCCAGGATCAGATGTCATATAGATTGTCCCTAGCGCTAGCAATTTAAACTGGACGGAGAATGATGGAAATAAATATGTAAGGTAAAGTCCCAAAAACCGTCTCCTTTTTTGATTTTAAACCTTTTTATTGTAATTTCGCTTACTGTTTGCATCATGAATCAAATACAATATATTTAAAATGTTTTAACATCTCAAAATAGATGGAGTAATAATACCATCTCCTTTTTTATTTTAAACCTTTTTATGGTGATTTTTTTTTAAGAGAAATATTTGCGTTTTTATTATTTCATACTATTCCTGTGAGCCTAAGAGGCTCATTATTAGAAATACATAGGTATCAAATTGTGGTAGAGTGGTTTCGAACCGAGAAACTCTAACTTAAGAGTTCGCGACACTAATCACGGGACCACAACCTGACGCTGCTTTCGTTTGATTTTTGCATCATCAATAAAATATAAAATATTTCTTTTTTTTTGACATCTCAACATAGAAGGAAGGAATGAATGAAAAGAAAGGAATGCAAAGCTGAGATCAGCATTATCGATAACATTAAGAAAGGTGTGTTGAGATGGTTTGGACATGTAGAACGAATGAGTGAAGAAATAACAGTAAAACAAATTTATGAGGCGAATGTAAGTGGAAAAAAGAGCAGAGAAAGACCGAGAAAAACATGGCACGATCAGGTATGCCAAATACGTGAAAGTGGTCAGGTTAGGAGTCGTAATCAGGTCGTGGTCAGGTTAGGAGTCGTAACAATCGGCGGGTATATATGAGGAGATGCATGAACGTGGAAGAGGCGAAGAATGTTTGCAAGGACAGAGTGGTGTGGCGCTCTATTCTCTCTGTCTAGTTAACATAGATGAAGAACAATATGGAAGTCTGGGTATTTACAGGGTTTACAAAATGTCATATTTTTATGTAAATTATGTCAAAATAAATCAATAAAGACCTCAGTAGATAAGACACATGATGTGGCTTGGTACAGTTATTGTTTATATCACACGCATGCTTACAGCATCCTAAAATTTAATTTTGATGAAATATCGCTCACTCCTTTCAACAACGTCATATATAAAAAAAACTTGATTTTTCAGGAGATCGTTTTTAAAGTTTAAAAATATAATAAAATGTTTTAAAAAATAAATATAAATCCACTTATTAAACTTTTTACTGTGCAACGGATCTTTTTAGGTAAAACCTGAAAGTTTTTACTACATTTGAAAAATATTTAGTATAAGTATTTAAAAAAAATACCTTTTCTTCAAAATGCAAAACCAACTCTTTTGCCCCTGTAGCGGGTAAATATGAGGTTAAAAATATGATGCTTTTGCTGGGATATAATACATTTTCTAGGCATACCGAAAACATGCACAACTGAAATTTATGATTTTTGATATATGATGTTGTTAAAGAAGTGAGTGATATGTGCTAACTATTTTCATTATTTTCTATTTAACCAGACTAAGCGACATTCTATGATTATGTGTATGTCCATCTCCATGTTTAGAGCGTTTAGCTACCGTGCTGGGGGTCCCGGGTTCAATTCCCGGGGAGGGGGATGAAAAATAAATATCAACGAATTTACACTGTAAAATTTATTTAATATTGCCCTAGACTGGTCTTTAAAGCGCAGGAGTAATCACCTTGCTTCATGTAACGATCAACATAACGCTGCGTCATTCGATGCAGCACCCTTCGGCGAAGAAGAAGAGGTGTGTGTGTGTGTGAGTGTGAGTGTGTGTGTGTTACGCAAGGATACCTAAGAAATTGAGCAGTAAGCAAAAAAATTATATCGTATCAATATTTTTTTTTTCATGAGCAAGTGCGTCACACGGTGAGTGGAATGCGAGAAAGAGAGTCGATTTATAAGAGCGAGATAGAGCACCATTTGACAGGAAATGTACTGTAGAGCGTTTCCATATTATTATTCCTCGGTCCCTGTTATTTAGGGAGACAATTCCGTGCACCTGTGTTCAGTTTGCCAAATAATTGCAATGAAATTGCTCGAACATGCTCAAACGAATTTGGACCAAATTGGCACCTAATTTATTCGGATAATGAATATATGTACGTATGCTGAGCTTATGTATATTAGCATACTATGGCAGCTGCCGACTAAATTTCAGGTTCCTACGAATTTCACCTATATTGTTCAATTAATTTAGGGTATAAGGTCTCTTCTACAAAAGGAAAAAAACGCAAGTTTCTATGATTTTTTCGATCGATTCTATGTTTTATATATGTAGGTATCACGTGTGTTTGATATTTTAATCCAGTATAGCTTTATATTTTCATCAAAAATTAATCATTTTCTTTAAATAATAAAACGAATATTCCTTGAACGAAAGAACGCAAAATGTGCAAGAAATATGCAATTATTTAAATTATTTTTTGAAAATATAGTTGAGAAAGTTCTTAGTCGTTGAATAAACAAGCTTGCGTTTGCATTGGTCATTTGCCAATATTTAAAAGAAAATAAAAAAAAATAATATGAAAAATTGCTTCTATAATTAGAGGTAATCCAAATTTGTAAACAAGTATTTAGACACACTCAAAATGTTATAAATAAGCTAACTGGTCAAATTATAAAATAAAATAATAAAAATGAAAATGATATTTTCTGACGTTTCTCGTGTATGTGATTATAATCTAGTATTCGGACCTCACATACTAATATAAGAGTTTCTGCTCAATAAAAAGCTTCTTTTCATCTCACGAATAGGTGTCTCTAGTGAAGTTCTAGTTATGCAAGAACAAGGTTTCTAAATTAGTTCATATATATAGAACATCCGAGAATTTGAGTAGTGTGGTTGTCAATAATAGGTTGAATTGGTAAATGTTACACGTGAGTAAAATGATCACTTGAACCAGCCTATGACGCTCGTCAGCCCCGTAAATGTCCAGACTTCCATATTTTTCTTCATCTTTGATGAAATGTCAAAAAATTATACGAAACTAGGTTGCGTTTGCATTGGTTTTTCGGCACTGCAGAGATGATGGTAACGGTAACGGTAATTCAATATTTAAATAATACTTGGCAACCAGATCTGTATATTCTTCTTCATCTATGTTCATCTGCTTGGTGTAGGCCTTGTGGCCTGTTTTTAAGAGGGATTAGCCTTCTGCAATTCATCTACGTTAAGATGTCAAAAAGCTCAAATATCTCAAAAACTGAACTAAATATCAGACACAAAGATTTGTGAAGAAAATTGGACTTACGCTAAAAGCTGTGACTGGATAAATTATAAGATTAAAAAAAAAAATCAAAAGGTTTTTGTAGGTATCTCCCAGTATGTAAAATAAATCGGGAAGGATCTTATGTGTATTAAAAAATTAAAGGGTCCCTGCTCATTAAAAGTTACTCAAATAAACTACAGATACTCCCACAAAACTCACATGAATGACAATGTGTCCCAATGACAGTGACAGTGTCACGATATTAATGATATTTAAAGGAATTATAAAAGTTTGAGTAATGTGGTTGTCAATCATGGATAGAATAGTGAATGTTGCACGTGTATAGTGGTCATCACTTACCTTAGTATTTACAGGAATAATGACCTGTCAAAGGCTGGTTTAGTGTTACCATTCTACCCATGATTGACTACAATACTACAAAAAATTATTTAACTCCTTGATTGATCATATATCTAGTAAAGTGATCACTTGACCAGCCAGTGATAGGTCATAAACCCTGTAAACAGCCAGATTTTCATACTTTTCTTCGTCTTTGTTGAGTCTTCAAAACATAGAAGTAATAACAAAGTTATCAACACCACGATATATGAAATCACATCCCAGGGGAGCAGAAGTATCGACGGATCTCATTAAGTATGCCCTGAGTTTCAGTATGCGGTGAACGTATGTAGGCAACAAGAATAAATGAACTACCCCATTCCCATATTTTAATTTTCCATTGTTACATAATGCCACAGTTGATTATCAATTCTGTTACGACTCTGTGGGCCAAAATGTCCAATTCAAAGTACAATTAAGGTTCAGTTTCATACGAAAACAAGACCGACCTGTCGTTATGCAAATTTCATTAATTCCTTTCGGAATTTTAAAAAAAAAATCATTTTTCAACCCTTTGAGGGATGATGTAAATTTAATTCAAACATGGGTGACTCAATTTTGTACGAAAATATCTATCATTATTTTTATACGAAAGAAGATGGAAGTGTGAACATTTGGCTGGCTTTAAGCTTGTTCAAATGCTCGATGCAGGCCTTGTGGCCTGTTTTTAAGAGAGATTAGCCTCCTGCGATGTCGATTTCCAGCTGTCAATCCATATTTTTGTTAGTCTGCTTGGGAGTAACATCTACCATACATAAATTATGCCACACAGAAAAATCGCATTTTGACTGCGTTCAGTTTACTTTTATTGAAGTGAATTAGTGAATGTTACACGTGTGTAAAGTGATCACTTAAACCAGCCTACTTTCGAAAGATTAATGATTTTATCACGTGCGTGGTTAGTATAAATACTAAACTAAAACTAACTTATAAATTATCCTAAACTATTTTAGCTAAACTGTATACTTAAAATGTATTTTATATAAATTTTAGCTGTATTTTAACTGTATTCTTATAATGTATTTTAGCTTAAAATGTGTTTTAGCTTAACTGTATTCTTAAGCTGTAAAATTATCCTTCACTATTTAAGCTTATTGTATTCTTTATTCCGATGGACTCTTTACTAACTTTGTATTCAGGAGTTTGAGTGTATTTAAACTATCAAGGTCTTTAGTAATTTTTTTATGAAACCGACCATTCTCATACATTTGTTGGTTATTTTGTTTAAAAGTGATAGAATTATTAAAAAAGAAACACTTTTTTTCTACCACTTGAGTTTATTTATGACTACTAGTTTCGGAAGACAAGCTAGAGGATGGAAGCTTATCTTCCGAAATATAAACTCAAACATAATTATTAAAAATATGTATAGGCCAAACCGCGAGAAATTTAAAGATTAGATTTAAAGAACATCGTAGCGGTCTTGTTAGTTATTACTTTTCGGAATTTGCAAATCACATCATAGATACAAATCACTCATTCCACTCTCATTGATTAAAATTATTTTACCTTATTATAAAGGCCAAATTATGAATTATTTAGAAAATTTATAAATACAAAAAAAACTTTTTTCTAATAATAATTTGATAAATAACATATTGTTTCAAAATTCTTCACCTTTGATTTCCACTTTTCCTTTGTTTTCAAACTCCGCCCCTTGACTAACCCCCTCCACCTAACTTACCCCTCTCTTAATTAAAGAATAGTTTGTTATTAATTATGTTTTAGTTTACATTTAGACCTGAAGATGGAAGCTTAGCTTCCGAAACAAGTAGTCATATATTGGCGCGTAAAAATAAAAAGAATTTAAAAAAAACATTTCTCTACTCAGCCGATACGTATAATGAAAAAGTAAAAACCAACTGGAAAAGAATCATTTACATAAATAAAACATCACATAAAATTACCAAAAAATTCCCAAATAATATTAAACTAGCATTTTACACAAAAAATAATTTAACAAAAATTTTTAAAACACAAAATAATCCTGAAAATATATTGGACAATAGTGGCATATATAAATTAAATTGCGACTGTGGAAGTTCGTATATTGGTATGACTTCCCGAAAATTCAAAACAAGAATCAGGGAACATGAATTATGTTTGAGAAATAATAATTTTTCGGAATTCGCTAACCATTTAATAGATAATGATCACAAATTTAACCACAATAACGTAGAAATCCTAAATGTAATCAATACGAAAAGCCATAAACTGCAGCATTTTGAAACAATAGAAATTCATAAGAATATAAATAACAATAAACCCATAATTAACAATATGACAATGACTAAAGCATCCCCCCTTTTGTCTATGCTCCCTCTGATAAGAAATAAAAATAAAAATAAAAATTAAATTAGTAAATAAAAATAAAAAACAGCTCCTACCCCCTCTTCAACCTTCAACGTCCCAAGGACCCAACTCTAAAATTTAGAATTAGCTTCACATACGGTGTTTGAAAATGATGCGGAATGCATCGAAACACGTGTCACAGTAGATTTTAAGAAATAGTGGTATTTACTAAGTAAAACATTAATTAAAAATAATAAATTGAACATGTCTTATCACTAAGTAAATGTCAAAAAAATCAAAAATAAAAAAGTGATAGAATACTTAGTTTGTATTTGGTAGAAATGTAAAGAAATCGTAAAGAATTGCTTAATTTTTTTTTAAATTATATTAAATACATAATTGTATTAAAAAAAATTATCTCGACTTCGAACCTCCGAGATGCAGATTCTCCAATCCATAACCGTAAACACATTGCAAGACCGAGTAAGAAATACCAACATCCGGAGTATGTGTAAGACGGAGGATATCGTGAGGTGGGGACGACAACGAAGGCGATACTGGAATGATCATGTAAACAGATTGTCAGATGACAGACTTCCACGTATCGCCCTTCAAGAAATCCCTGAAGGACGTAGACCCCCAGGCAGACCTCCAAAAAGGTGGAAAGACAGCTGGGAGTCAGCATCCCAAGAGCTACAAGCGGAGGCACAAACATATCCTTAGGATCTAGAAATAAATAAAACACAACAACAAAACACTGACCTCTTAATTTCTCTGTTGTGATGATTGGTCCAGCGCTAGGATGTTCTCGCTGCGTTCTCCATCTTCCTCAGTAATTTTTGATGGACAACACGCACTTGTTCAATTTAATACGATTGGTTTTTGACTGTCTATATAGTACTTTTGTTTTTTCAGCTTCCCGACAAACGACACATTCGAAGTCGTTCGAATTTAGAAAAGACTTGCAACCAAGTACCGGCCAAATCAGTATTATTTACAACATTTTGAGTAACTAACTAACTAACCATCACGCTGCTTCCCGTAGGGGTAGGCAGAGAGAATCGAACGCCACACCACTCTGTCTTTGCAAACATTCTTCGCCTCTTCTACATTCATACATCTCTTCATACAAACCCGACAATTATTACGACTCCTGACCCTGAGATTTATTTTTTACAAGTATTTGGACTCACTCAAAATGTTATGAATAAAATAACTAGTCATATTTTAAGCTAAAAACGAAAAAAAAATTAAAGAATATTTTCTCACGTGAGTATATGAAAATAATCCAGGGTTCGGACCTCACATACAAATGAAAGAGTTTCTGCTCAGTAAAAAAAAGCTTCTTTCATCTCACCATAGGAGTCTCAAGTGAAATTCTGGTGAGTTAAAGGTCTACGTTTCAAATTTGAACAATATATATATAGAAGTTCTAAGAATTTGAGTACCTAGTGTGGTTGTCTATCGTGGGTGATATTGTGGGTAGAATTGGTGAATGTTGTTGAAAAGGATATCTTATCCTACCATAGATGTCTCTAGTGAAATTCTAGTGATTCAAGGACTATGTTTCCAATTCAAACAAAATATTATGCATAAAAGTTCCAAGAATTTGATCAGTGTGGTTGACAATAATGAGTACAATTGGTGAATGTTACACGTGTGTAAAGTGATTACTTAAACCAGCATATGGCATTTCACAAATCTAGATTATCCAGGTTATTTTTTAACATATCAACAAAGATGAAGAAGAATAAACGAAGTCGTAAGCCCCGTAAATGCCCAGACTTCCATATTCTTCTTCATCATCTTTGAGATGTATTTTTTTTCCAAATTTAAGCACTGTCACCAGCCGATGGTTTTTTTGTAATATGAACGACACGTTCAAGGTTTTAAGAGGTTATAATGATAAAGCTCTTAAGGGGTGAGGCGAGATGTAGTTTACCCGCCATTAAACCTTGTAGATTAGAGCTACGAAAACGGACCTTAATGTGTGTAATTACTTAAAATTGTACAAATTGTAATCGTTCGTACACCGAGAAGTTTGCCCAACGATTCAGTAACAAACTGGAATTTCAAAAGGTTGAATCGTTAAAAAAACGTGTAAGACTAAAAAAAAAAGTAATCACTCTAGCGGCCGACTTTTGGTTCAGTTTCGAAACAAATCCCAAATAAATCATGGGATAAAATTGTTATTTGATATAAAATAATATTAAAGAATAATTTTTAAACTACAGAAAGCAGCAAATGTTGACCATCTACTTTTTCTGCTTGGTGTAGGCATTGCGCCTTGTTTTTAAGAGGATAAGCCTCCTGCGATATCAGTTTCCAGCTGTCAATGTATCAATCTACATATCGCTCACTCCTTTCAACAACGTCATTTATCAAAAAAACTTGATATTTCAGGAGATCGTTTTTAATGTTTAAAATTATAATAAAATGTATAAAAAATAAATGTCAAGCCACTTATCGAATTTTTTATTGCGCAACAGATCTTTTTAGGTAAAACCTGAATGTTTTTTTGCCATTTGAAATATATTTATTATATTTAAAAAAATAATTAAACAATACCTTTTCATCAAAATGCAAAAACAACACTTTCATCCCTGTATCGGGTAAATATTAAGTTAAAAATATGCCGCATTTGCTGGGATATAGTACATTTTCTGAACAATTCGAAAATATGCAAAACTGAAAATTGACGATTTTTTATACATAACGTTGTTAAAAGGAGTGAGCGATATGTATGTGTGTGTTTATTTTATTTATTTATTTAAAGTAGAAAGATACATTTTTTTATATTTTATTAATTAAATGTATAACGGCTCTTAAGGCATAGCATATGTTGAGCCGAAATACTTACATATTAACACAATATATATTTTTTTTTAATTTTAAGAATTTATACATTACGAGATACAATAACATTTAAAAAAAAAAGGTTGTAAAATAAAAAATATATACTTACTGTATATATAAATATGCATCGAAATACGTGTCACAGTAGATTTTTAGAAAAAGCAGTATTAACTAGTCCGCCTCTGTGGTGTAATGGTCAGCGTGTTTAGCTACCGTGCTGGAGGTCCCGGGTTCGATTCCCAGGGGGGTGAAAATAAATATTAGTGATTTTGCACTGCAATATTTATTTAATATTACCCAGGACTGGTTCCTGAAGCGCAAGAGTGATCACCTTGCCTTCATGTAAGTAATGATCAAGATAACACTGCGTCAATTCGATGCAGTGCCCTATGCACCATTGGGTGCGGATAAGGGTTATAAGTAAGTAATTAAAAGTATTAACTAAGTAAAACATTAATTAAAAATAGCGAAAATTACTCTAATCAGTAATTTAAAATTGAAATACAATTCTAAAGTATTAACTTCCTTATAACGTCCCCTCCGATAACGCGGTACCTATTTCCGCATTATAGGGAAGTTAACTGAAATAACAATAAAAGCATGGGAAAATAAAACCTTAATATTCATCGCGTTATATTTGAAAACGTACATATAACATATCAACGTTAAACAAGCTTAAATATTCACCAGCGTACGACGATACACGATTAAATATTTAGATAGGAATACGCAAAGCCTGTTACGTAAAAGGCGGTACGTACATTTGAGAGTGACGTCAGAGCGATATAATTTTCGCTGAGTGCTTGTGTGAGGGGTCGTGGATGAAAGGGTTAATTTTAACCCTTTGAATCGAATTCCGCAAACTTGCTATGTGAGAATTTGTATCGAAAATAATTATTTCTCCTTCACTTTAGGCATTTCTAAGGATCCACAATATTTTAAGTGTGTACAAATATGTTTTTTTAAGATATTTACAAACTTACTAACTGATTAAATTACCATCACGCCGCTTCACAGCAGAGGTAAGCAGAGAGAATAGAACGCCTCACCGATCTATCATTCATACATTCATACATCTCATCTCTACAAGCTGATAATTCTGACTCAGACATTTGTCTAAGGGAAGGCATTTTGACTGCATTTGGTAGTTATTTTTTAAACTGATATATCAACTGCAGCGCGGAGGATTCGCAACTAATAGTTGCAAATGTTGTATGTATGGAAAATGATCTGGCAACGAACGAAAGTAAGTCAAAGGTCATGGTGTTTGAAAGAGAGAAAGATATGACAGAATGCAAGATTATCGTGCACAATGAATCCCTGGAACAGGTGCAAGAATTATTATATCTAGGAAGCATGTTCACAAGGGATGGAAAAGTGGATAAGGATATTGAGAGAAGAGTGAATGCAGGGAAAAGAATAAATGGTGCTTTGAAAAGAGTGATTGCAAATAAGAATATGTCCATGGAAGACAAGCTAGCGGTTCACAACGGCGTGCTGGTACTGACACTATGTATGGAAGCAAAACATGGAACTGGCAATGGTAGGATGAAAGCAGAGTGAACGCTGTTGAAATGCGCTCCCTCAGACGAATGTGTGGAAAATCATTGGATGACAGAATTAAAAACGAAGATATAAGAAAGGAATGTAAGGCTGAACAAAGAATTGAAAACATTAGGAAAAGTTCTTTACGGTGGTATGGACATGTAGAGGGGATGGATAACGAGAGAATGACTAAGAAAATATATGTGGCGAATGTGAGAGGGAAAACACAACGAGAAAGAAAAAGACTTGGCACGATCAGATCATTCAGAACCTAAAATCTGGCGGTGTCAAAAGTCGGCGTAATCGGAGGGCATGTATGACTAGATGTATGGATGTGAAGGAGGCGAGGAGTGTATGTCAGGACAGAAGAGTGTGGCGTTCTATCCTCTCTGCCTACCCCTGCGGGGAAACGGCGTGATGGTAGTAGTAGTAGATATATCAACATAGATGAAGAACAATATGGATATCTGAGTATTACAGGGGTAACAATCAAACCAGCTTATGAAAGGTCCATATTCTTCCATTCATTGACTAGGCCATTTATAAATTTTATTTGGTGAATGCCACTATTTCTTAAAATTTATTGTGACACGTTTTTCGATAAATTTCGCATCATTTCTTCTATTCTACTTCATCTTTTGATGCTGAAAATGATGCGGAATGAATGCATCAAAACACGTGTCAAAATGGATTTTAATAAATACTGGTAATACTGGCACCAAGTAAAATAAAAATTAACGATTCCATATTTATCTTCATTTTTTTTTGCCACACATCAATTTTCCCACATATTTGTCTAAGTGATCATAAGCCTGTTAGTAATTTATGAAAAAATAAAACTAAGCGAGAAAAGGAAAAAAGAGAAAAAAAATTGAGTGTGTCCAAATACTTGTTCACAAATCTGGATTATCTCCAATTAAAGGAGATATTTTTCATAATATTTTGTGACATCTCATCAAAGATGAAGAAGATTATGAATGTCTGGGCATTAACGGGGCTGACTAAGAGGCTGGTTAAGTGATCACTTTACACACGTGTAACATTCACAAATTCTACCCATTAGTGACAACCACACTACTCAAATTCTTGGAAGTTCTATATTTATAAACCAATTTCGAAAAGTTGTTCTTAAAGCACTAGAACTTCACTAAGGGTCGTCTAAATGCCCAGACATCTAAATTCTTCTTCATCTTTGTTGAGATGTCAAAAAACAATTTAAAAAAAAACTTTGTTACAAGGAATAAAAATCGGTTGTTAAATACTCCATATTAATTGTTGATTTGATAAATTTCAAATATTGTGGACTAAACCCATTAGTTCTAAGCTGAATCCATTAGCGTTGAAGGGGGGTAGATGACTGGCGCCATATATAAGGGTGGTATTTGCATGCGCGGGCTCTCCTCGCTATAGTGCATCTCATTTGTACAATGTCACACACTCGCCAAGCCATTTTAATCCGTAAAAGCCAATCTCACCCTTATAATAAATTTAAAAATATTTTCATTGATTGATTCGGCTGTCATTCGTGATAATATCTATCAATTTTTTACTTAAAAATTACTCGGTAAATCCTTCTTCTTCCTTCATCTAACTTTTATCGGTAACCAACGGTGCATAGGGTACTGCAAAGCAGCGACGCAGTGTTTTTTGTTAAAGCCTCCGCTGATTTTGGCTCTAACTTACAAAATACTCGTACATTGTAATAATAATAAAAAAAAATTATAAGAGGAGGTATAAAAAAGAAATAATAAAACAGTTAAAATAATTAATTATCATTAGGAAAATTTAAAATGAGTCACTTGATCTACATTATTTAAATCACATAACAATGTGGTAAATGAAAATCTTTTTTACCTTAAATTTATCATATACGAGTACATTCAATGTTGCATTGTATATATATATATATATATATATATATATATATATATATATATATATATATATATATATATATATATATATATATATATATATATATATATATATATATATATATATATATATATATATATATATATATATATATATATATATATATATATATATATATAAATATATATATATATATATATATATATATATATATATATATTTATATATATATATATATATATATATATATATATATATATATATATATATATATATATATATATATATATATATATATATAAATATATATATATATATATATATATATATATATATCAGGCTCAAAAATATATATGTTTATATTTATGAGCCTCCCAGACTACAAAGGCGGCGATATCTACCAGTCGTAAATCACATTTAATTGCAAGTACCCGTTTTTATGATCCACCCAGCATTAACCTGTTTGCGTGACCAATACACATTACAAATAAGAGTTTTACTGCGTATATTATGAATACAGACTACACGATGACCCGAAACATGCGGGCGCTACGAAACTATATGGCATGAATAAAAAAATGAAAGGTATTCTATACACTTCATAAGGTACAAACATACAAGCATAAAAATACAAATATGCATATAAATATGGAATAATTTGCAGGTATATACGAAGAAATGCATAAAAATTAAATATGTTAAGTTTTGTTGCAAATACAGATTAGTGTAGTGTTCTATTCTCTCCATCTACCCCTGCGGGGAAGCGCGTGGTGGTTACGTGAGTCTTGACCTTACCAGGCCTAAGAATGAAACACTTGATGAAAACATACTTAGTTTTTCTTGGCCTTCCTCTGTTTCTTTTACAAACAATATTAGCGTCGTAAATTTATTTTACTTAACACGTTATTTCTTTACTTATTCGATTCATATGCTCAAACCATCTCAGCACACCTTTGACAATTTTATCGATAGCATTTTTCTCACCCTTGCAATCTTTCTTTATATCATCAATCGAATATCTATCTTTATCATACGTCACTTTGTCGAATATTCGTCTGAGAGATCTCATTTGACTTCATTCAGTCTACTTTCATCCTTCTTTCGCCAACTCCATGCTTCACTTCCATACACTCTATTAATTATTTTCATTCTTTTAATATTTTTTTAATGAATCATTCAACTTGCTCCACCCTGTACTAGTTTATTGGTTATACACAAGAGAACAATATTCCAAAAACACAACAATTTATTTTCGTTTTAGTCCTCAAAAAAAACATCAAAGATTTTTCCGTTTTTGTATTTTCAGAGAGAAAGAAAAGAAAAATCAATGTTTTATTATAACCCTCCACGTTATCTGAAAAAAATTCAGGTATATTGAAGTTTAGGGAATTGATTTTATGTTTTACAGTGGCTGAAATTTCTTAGATGTTTAAGGGTAAAGGCTTCTTGATCCAACATTTCAATAAAGAAATTCAAATTTTACGTTGGTTTTTTCATTATTTTATAACAAAAAATACTGTTTTATTATGTTTTTGTATATAAATACGTGTTTTATTATTTTAATTTTTTTATTATTTTAAATCGCAATTTCAATAAAAATTAGTTTGAATCTTTTTATACAGTCACTCAATAAGGGACGTGTCGTCATACTCTGACCTTACCTAACCTAACCCTTAGTCAAACCCAAATTAAAGAATAATTAAAGTTGTATTGAAAAAAAATATATATATCCAACAAAATTATTATTTACAAAATTTCAAGTCCCAAATAGAAACCATTCGAATTAAAAAAAATTTTCTTCGAGATTCATAAATGATTTTTATAGCTTAAATAATAAAAATGAAAATGGTATTATTTAGCGTTTCTCATGTGTGTGATTATAATCCAGGATTCGGACCTCATATACTTATATAAGAGTTTCTGCTTAGTAAAAAGCTTCTTTACATATCACCAATAGATGTCTGTAGTGAAGTTCTAGTGATGCAAGAACAAGGTTTCTAAATTGGTTCATATGTATAGAAATTCCGAGAATTTGAGTAGTGTGGTTGTCAATAATGGGTAGAATTGGTGAATGTTACACGTGTGTAAAGTGATAATTTAAACTTTGACGGAGGTCAGCCCCGTAAATGCCCAGACTTCCATATTCTTTTTCATCTTTGATGAGATGTCAAAAAATTATATGAATCTCTCCATGGATCGCTGTGTGAGTTTGAGTTTTCTTCGTTTCTTTTTATCAATGTGTATGTATGTGAATACATGGATAATAAAAAAAACAATAATCTCGTTAGTGTGTCGATCAGCATGCTCGGCTACCGTACTGGCGGTCCCGGGTTCAATTCCCAAGGAGGGTTAAATTAATATTATTTTTTTGATTTCATATTTATTCAATTTTACTCTGGACTGGTACCTGAAGCGGAGGGTATCTTTCCTTCATGTGTCCATATAACACTGATGTTTATATGATGTAGGGTCAAATAAATATGAGTGATTTTTTCGCCTTAATATTTATTCAATACTACCGTGTACTGGTACCTGAGGAAGAGGTCTGATCACCTTCCCTTCATGTGTTCACGATCAATATAACACTGATGTTTATATGATGTAGTGCCCTATGCACCATCGAGTGCGGTTGAGAATTTGAACATATAATAATAACAAACGATGATATTGTAAATTGGCGTCACTCAGACGCCGCACACCAGTTACTCAAGTATTTCAATGCAAACTCGGAGGTTGAAAAATAATTTTAAAGGTCAACCGAAAAATGAATTGAAAAATTCTATCTCTGGTCAGAATTTATTCGCTTTTGAGGGGCATTACGAAAATGATTTAGGTGTTTATAAATGGGAAAATGTTTTTACAAGTTTGGTATAATTTAATAACAACTACCTCTCAGTAGGGGATGATTTTTCAAGAACATTTAAAACAGACTTTGGACGCTGTTTTGAAGTATTTTCCTACCGAAATGAAAAAGTGGAGAATGTTCTGCAAGAAGCTTTTAACATCAGAACTATGTAATAAAATTGTTTCTCCCAAATAAATTTATGCAAAAGTTTTATTTAACATATCATTTAATATCAATACTGATAACACAACTTGGCCTAAACCTTCTTAAAGATAACACATTAGACATTGTGTTATCTTTAAGAAGATTTAAAACAGTGTGTATTTTTTTGCAAGTGCTTTAAAAATTAGCACATATTTATAAGAATTTGTGTATTTTTATAATAAAATTTTGTTTTCATAAATTTATTCAAGAAGTGTAAGACGGAGGATATCGTGAGGTGAGGACGACAACGAAGGCGATACTGGAAGGAACATATAAACAGAATGTCAGAAGACAGACTTCCACATATCGCCCTACAAGGCAACCCTGAAGGACGCAGACCCCCAGGTAGACCTCCGAAAAGATGGAAAGACAGCTCGGCTGTCCAAACTTAAAACACAGTAAGGGACATTTATTTTGTAGTACGTTTTTTTGCATTTTTAGAAGATTCTTATTAGTCCAGAAATGCAATAAAAAAGTACTACAAAAAAATGTCCTTTACTGTGTTTTAAATTTGGACAGCCGAGCTGGGAGTCTACATCCCAAGAGCGACATGTGGAGGCACAAACAGATCCCTAGGATCTACAAAAAAAAGAAGAAGAAGTGTTCGAACAGAACAAAGCGACGCATTTTATTGACTTTCATATGATTACAATATTTTCCCCACCATACGTAACTGCTTTAAAATATTATATAAAAGGCAGAGGACCAATTATGTCGGGCTCACACAAGATAATTTTTAAAAACATAAATTCATCGAGCTCTTTGTCCTTTAAGTTTTCAGTACTTTTTGTACTTATCAGTATTATTTGATCGGTTTGGTGACGTGTTATCTTTGTGTTTTTACTCAGTACTGTTAAGAAGCAAAACATGGTGCTACGACTTAATTTATTGGCGTCGCTTTGCTCTTTTCGCCCATAGATTTTTTCAAAAACCATCCTTAACAGTTTGCTCAACTATACTGCCAATGGTGACAGTTACCGTGATAGGTGCCGTGGCGTAATTGGGTAGACGCTCGACTGCGAAACTGGCGTCACGGATTCGATTCCCGTCAATTCCAAAACAAATTAAATAAAGATTTATTATCAATTGGTCTGGATGTTTGTGATATATTTTTCACATTTACCTTCCCTATCCTTACTATCCTACCTGCAGACAAGCATCTAAAATAGACACTTTACGGGTAATTCCTTTTAAAAAAATACTACATGTTGCATACCAGTGTATTTTTGTAAACTCTTGTAATAGGGTCACGCTGTCCGGGTACTCTGTGGCCCACAAGTGTTGTGATGTCATCTAAGCGGTCATAACCGTCACTGTAAAATGCTAGGCTCGGTAAAATCCACCTCAACGTGTGACGTCACGGTATCCTCGACATTCAGAAAAGATCGTCATTTTTATATACAGCTCGACGTTTGACTAGATTTCAATGTTGTACTTTAATTTTTTTTTAATTAAACACTTGAATGAGTTTTATTACCACTTTAATGAGATTTGTTTATATATACGACTAGTTTCGAAAACTTACAGATGTTTTCATCTTCTGGTACAAATTAAAACATAATTTAAACATTTTTACTTTAATCACAAATCATAAATATACTTTCTTAAATTGATTTGGCACTCACTTTGTGATAAAATGTATCCATTTTTAGTTAAAGTCTTGCTTAAAAAAAATAAAAATTAGAAACAGCTCCTACCCTCTTCAACCTTCAACCTCCCAATGACACGACTCTAGCATCTAGTGCATATTGGACCTCGACTCTTAACGCATGTTTGTGCTGCAACCCTTAGTGCATGTTGGTCTTTGGGTCAACCAAAAATCGTATGTGTTAAACATTTTGTGTAGTTTCAGGTACCAGTCCAGGGTAATTAATATTGAATAAATATTAGAGTGAAAAAAATTCTAATATTTATTTCACCCCCCTCCTAGAATTTCAATCCGGGACCTCCAGAACAGTAGCCGAGCGTGCTGACCATTACACTACAGAGGCAGACATAAATACCCTGACTTCTAAATTCTCCTTCATATTTGTTGAGATATAAAAAATTATATATTGTAAGTATATAAATACTGACAAAATGTTAAAATATAAAATAAAATACGGTGAAAATAATTTTCGATGTAAAATAAATATATATATATATATATTGTCACAGTAGATTTTCAGAAATAGTAGTATTTACTAAGTAAAGCTTTAATTTAAAATGAAAATAAATATCACTGATTCGGTCGGTACTTAGTTGCAAGGCGTTTCTAAATTCGAACGACTTCGAATGTGTCGTTTGTCGGGCAGCTGAAAAAACAAAAGTACTGGACAGTCGAAAACGAATCGTACTCAATTCAACACGCGCGTATTATCCATCAAAAATTGCAGAAGAAGATATAAAATGCAGCGTGAAGATCCTAGCACTGGATCAATCACCATAAGAGGAATTAAGAGGTTAGTTTTTTTTTATTTCATCTGGTATTTACAACATCTTAGGGATCTTAGTAAAACAGGTGGAAAAGTTTCAATATCTGGGTGTGGACCTATGTGGTCAAACTGATCTGCGTTGTGAAGTAATGGGGCAAGTTAACAAGACTGCAGTCATCTCAGGATGCCTGAAAAATTCTATATGGACAAATCCTGAGAAGAAAATCGACAGCAAAATCAAAATAACAGAACCTGTGTGCGACCCATCGTGATGTATGGGATCAAAAGTAAATCGGATACCATAGTCACCTAGAGTTTCAAAAATCAAGACTCTAAGAAGCATATCTGGCAAAGTTCTACGAGACAGAATAAGGAACAACAGGATAAGGGAAATATGAGAGAAGGAAGATGTCGTTAGGTGGGGAAGGCAACGAAGGAGACAATGGTTTACGCATGTGAGGTGAATGGGACCATCTAGACTCCCCCACATTGCATTGTACGGCCAACCTTAAGGTACACGACAGCTGAGAATCGACATGGCAGAAGGCTAATCCCTCTTAAAAACAGGCCTCAAGGCCTACACCAAGCTGAAGAAGAGGAACAAGAAAATATTTCGAGAAAAAGGTAAGTGATTCATTCAGGTTAGTGAGATATGTGTTTTGTTTCTTTTATCCTTTCCATTTAACTAAACTGAGCCACAATGACGTGTGGCAAGGTAAAGCAAGTAAATAATTTCTTTAATGTTTTTCGCAGATACTTTGTGGCACATTTTTTTAAATGTATAAAATAAAACAAATTTGTTATTAACCATTTTTTCATTGGAACATTTTTACTCCAGCTTCAACAAGAACCTTGTCATCATCAGGGTTAAACATTTAAGAAATGACAGCAATAAAAACTCCACACCCCACCCCTATCACTCCAAATCTTACTTAATTAGAATCAGTACATGTTTAACCCTGATGATGACAAAGTTCTTGTCGAAACCGCATGGAGAAAAAAATGTAGCAATAAAAAAGTGGTTAAAAACAAATTTGTTTAATTTTATAAAGTAAATAATTGTGTAAGATTATTTCTCTGTTTGAATCGAAGTCAAAGCTCGGATAATTTGTGGGAGAGAGTGGAAAATTTAGAAAGTTACATAAATTGTGAAAGTTTTAATTATTTAGGCGTTGTGAATGTCTCAAAGAGTCGACAAAGCCGTTTCATAAACATATATTTTCCACCTCCACACACTTTTCCCAACCCCCGTATGGAAAATCGTGTGTGAATTTTCCGTACAAATGCCGGCAAATTGGACTGTGACGTCAAATTTTACTGAAAATTTCAGACGACACATAATTCGCAGGAACTTTCCGACTTCGTAAATATTTATCAACTTTGCCGCAGGTAGTTAGTTTGTTCGTTTAAAACTGCTCATCTCATTGTGTAATTTATGTGATATATTTATATATATGTATATATAAATATATATATATATATATATATATATATATATATATATATATATATATATATATATATATATATATATATATATATATATATATATATATATATATATATATATATATATATATATATATATATATATATTTATAAATACATATTTATATATATATATATATACACCC
Organism: Brachycentrus maculatus; assembly: GCF_059751285.1. NCBI lineage: Eukaryota > Metazoa > Arthropoda > Insecta > Trichoptera > Brachycentridae > Brachycentrus > Brachycentrus maculatus. Next base: position 36,418 of record NW_028281863.1, read on the forward strand.
CTGGACAAAAAAATTTACGAGTCCTCAAAAAAACTAAAATTGACTCATAATGAATTATTCTTGATATTTAATTAGTTTTTTTTTTGTATTGTTTAACATATGTGATGACTACTCGTTACTTCGAGGTTAAAATGAAAGATCTTACTCATGAATTGTACTTAGAAATTGCCATTATATACCAGGTATCAGATTATCCGAACCTTAGAGACCCATAACGGTTCATTTATGGTCGAGTGTTTGTGATGGAGTAATAAAAGACATGTAATTTTTTTATTCAAATTTAAGAAGAAGGTTCTAAGCGCTTTATTTTAAATTAAAGTATTTTACATTTAAACATATTTATAACATTTAAAAATATTTAATACTTAGTGAATTCACCTTTATTTTTTATAACATGTAAAATTCTATTATTTAACGAAGAGTAAAGCGAATCTTAAATTTCTGATGTTATTTCTTCTTCCTAAACTTGAATCAAGTTTTTTTTTAATTCCTCAATGTTTTTTTTATTTTTTTTTCCCAACTTTTTTTTTCATAATCGCCCATAAATTTTCTATCGGGTTCAAATCAGGACTATTCCCGGGCCACGTCAACGATTTTAAGCCAATTTTATCCTTGTATTCAATGATCTGTAAGAAAAACAATAAATTATTTATCAAGTGGTCTACAAAGTGCACTAAAAAATAAATATTTGTACTCACAGTGCGGGCTCTATGGCACGGCGCCAAATCGTCCTGAAAAATCGGGTCCGCGGTATACTGCGTAATGTCCTCGATTGTTGGAATAAGATGGTTTTTCAGCACTTTTTTGTACTGGATGGCATTCATCGTACCCTGTATAAAATTTAGAGGTCCCAAACCGTACGCTGTCATGCACCCCCAAATCATGACGTATGGTGAATGTTTAACGGTTCGAGGGACGCACGAAGGATGGTATTTTTCCCCAAGTTTTCGTCGAACTATCTTTATGCCGTCTGGACCAAAAAGGTTGAATTTTGATTCATCGGAGAAAATAACATTTTGCCAATCCTCCAAGGTCCAATTCTGGTGCTCCTTCGCCCAATCCAGTCTAGCCTTCTGCATTTTGTTCGTCAGTAATGGTTTCTTTGCGGGACTTCGTGCTTGGAAACCATGCTCCAACTGCCGCCTGAACACAGTTTTTACTGAAAATGTTGATTAGCTAGTAGACTGCACCTCTGCGTGTATTTTAAGTGCCGTTAAAAATCGATCGCGCATAACAATTTTTTTTATTAAGCGATCATCTCGGGCAGATGTCGCGCGCCCCCATCCGCTTCCTTTTTTCCGTTCTATGGATCCAGTTTGTTGGAATTTTTTAAATAAAAACCTCACTGCACCTTCTGAATACCCAACTCGACGAGATATTTTACAATTAGATATGTTTTGTTGCGACAGTGTGATTATTTTGGATTTTATCGCTATCGACATTTGCTTTGCACTTTCCATGATTGTTGTGTTATGTTCCCTCAAACGCGGGTAAAACAAAATTGTTGAGACATTTTCAAATGTAAATATTGTAGAAAGGTGACACAAAGTGTCTTTAATTTATTGAACAAAAGAAAGAGGTATCGATAAAGGATTTCTTAGAAAAAGAGTTCAGTAAAGTCAAGGCGTGCGGTAGCAAGTAAACTCGTAGATTTTTTTGTCCTGCGGTGTATATATATATATATATATATATATATATATATATATATATATATACACATATTTGAATTACCTAACGTCAAGTGATTCTGAAATCTAGCGACGGTTTATGCAAGACCACTTACATGATCCTACTCAGGCTTCAACTTTGTAAGTTTCAAAGCCTATTTTTAATTAATGTTTTACTTAGTAAATATCACTTTTTCTTAAAATCTACTGTGACACGTGTTTCGATGCATTCCGCATCATTTTAAACACGGTATGTGCATACGTATATACATACGGTGTTTGAAAATGATGCGGAATACATCAAAACACGTGTCACAGTAGATTTTAAGAATTAGTGGTACTTATTAAGTAAAACAATAATTAAAAATGGATAGATTTTACTATAAAGTGACTGCCGAATCAATTAATTAAATTCATAGCCTATGCCTAATCGTGAGTGGATTTGCTCTTTACTTTTAAAGTAACTATAATTTCATGTAATTCATGAGTAAAAATTCTAGGCAAAAACTTTCATACTATGTGAGATATACGACTCTGTGTGTTAATTTATGTGATATATATCGTGAATAAACTGTTAAAAAACGCAAACTCTAAAATCCCTGTTTGAATAATCTCTGTTATTTAAAGCTTTTGGCCTGCATAAAATACCCGCTATTAAACTTAAAGTAAAGTTTGCTTTTAAAATCACATGTATATGACTTTCAAACTACTTATTATATATTTCTAGTTTAAAGAACGTTGAAAACATTATAATTTGCATCATTAAGTCAAAATTGCATATTTTCGAGTGTACGTTTTTTGCCCAAAATATTTTACTAGGTAAGCGCCCTTACTTTGTATTTTACGAAAAAAGCTCCGTATCAATGAACCAAATTTAAAATTTCTATCATAATTATAACTTTTCCCTAGGGGGTCAAAATAAAAACGGGTGATTTTCAGTCTCATATAGTGAGACTGAAAATCTGATCTGAAAATAGTGAGACTGAAAAATTTGAGTGTTTAATAATGTCGTAAGAAGACGAAACGCGTCACGTATTAACATATACCTACAGTGATTAAAGTAAACACTTGTTTTTTTACCACTTGAGTTTTATTATAGACTACATGTTTTAGACGTTAAACTTCCATCATTCAGGTCTGTATAATAACAGACAGTTATTATACAGACCTGAATTATGGAAGTTTAACTTCTGAAACATGCAGTCTAGTAAAAAACAAGTGTTATTTTTAATCATTGTAATATGTCTTACCACAAAGTTAATGCAGAAACAGTAAATAAAATCACATATACCTATATAAATAAATGTTGAATTCAATCCAATAAACCTTGTTTTATTTTGGATATATTACCCAACAAGTCTCATATACATTTAAAGTATATGAGACTTGTTGGGTAATTGTTGGACTTGTTGGACTGGTAAAAGAAGCGCAAGGCTGATCACCTTGTCTTCATGCAATAAACGATCAAGATAACACATATACGAGTATGTGTAATGTATGTTAGAGATATACAAATATCGCTCACTCCTTTCAACAACGTCATATATTAAAAAAAAACTTGATTTTTCGGGAGATCGTTTTCAAAGTTTAAGAATATACAATAATATAATGTATTTAAAATAAATATCAAGCCACTTATTGAACTTTTTATTGTGCAACAGATTTCTTTAGGTGAAACTTGAAGGTCTTTTCTCAATTAGAATTTTTGAATTAAAAAAAAAATTAAACAACACATTTTCTTCAAAATGCAAAAACAACACTTTCTGCCCTGTAGCGGGTAAATATTAAGTTTAAAATATGCCACTTTTGCTGGGATATAGTACATTTTCCGGACATTCCGAAAACATAACTGAAAATTGACGATTTTTGATATATGATGTTGTTGAAAGGAGTGAGCGATGTATAATGTCAAGGGTCAAGGGTTAATTATGGCGATATCTGTATCTATGCATCAGTTGACACTTGGGACTATATTGAAATGACATGTGTCGCGTCACGGCCGGACTGGACCCTTGTGACGCCATCAGGGCCGGCTAAAGTGCCACTGTTCCATACATTTTGACAGATTCGCCGTGTTGATATGACAACATTGAATAATTAAAGCTACCAAAGGTACCTATCTACCCACCCATGGCTGGGTTATAACGGAGCTAATTTCGGAGGTCTTTTGAAAAACATGGCAGAACAATTTTTTTTATTAAAACAAGATTTTATTATTAATTTTTTTCAAATAGTTTATTGACTGGTCAATCATTTCGGATCAGGTTTTTATGCCACATTTTAAGATTTTTACAACCCCAATGTGTACTTTTAACCTGCTATAGGGCCTTCAATACAGCTTCCAAATACAGCCTTCCATAGAGCCTCTAATACATAATCAAAATATAACCTTCCATACAGCCTCCAATTACAGCCTTCAAACACGACCTGCGAAAAAGAGCCTCCAATACAGCCTACGATAAAGCCTCTTATACAGCCTTCAAACGCAACCTGCAAATTGAGCCTTCTATACAGCCTCCAAATACAGCCTTTCATAGAGCCTCCAATACATTATCCAAATATTACCTTCAAAATAACTTTCAATACAGCCTTCAAACACAACCTGCAAAAGGAGCCTCCAATACAGCCTCCAATACACCCTCAAATACACCCTCAAATAGAGCCTCCAATACAGCCTACATACAGAACCTGCAAGTAGAGCCTTCAAACACAACCTGCAAATAGAACCTCCAATACAGCTTTCAAACACAACCTGCAAATAGAGCCTTCAAACACAACCTGTAAATAGAGCCTCCAATACAGCCTTCAAGCACAACCTGCAAATAGAGCCTCCAATACAGCCTTCAAGCACAACCTGCAAATAGAACCTCCAATACAGCCTTCATACACAACCTGCTAACTGAGCCTCCAATACAGCCTTCAAACTTTACCTGCGAAAAGAGCCTTCAAATAAAACCTGCACGTAGAGCCTTCAAACACAACCTGCAAATAGAGCCTCTAATACAGCCTTCAAGCACAACCTGCAAATAGAGCCTTCAAACACAACCTGCAAATAGAACCTCCAATACAGCCTTCATACACAACCTGCAAATTGAGCCTCCAATACAGCCTTCAAACATAACCTGCAAATAGAGCCTTCAAACACAACCTGCAAATAGAGCCTCCAATACAACCTCAAGCCTTTATTTTTTCAATGAATATGTAGAATATTCCAACAAGCGATTTTAGTATTCGCACTAAATTCGTTTTAAACAAACTCCTTCACTTTATAGGCGTTAACACCACAAAGTTATTACATGAATAAACCCACCACAATCTCTAATGTATGACCATTACAAAATATGCAACGTGTGAACATTTTTCCCGTACATTTTTTGACGATTTTGCAAAAATTCTTCGAGGGAATTACAAGGAAGTGGGGTCTAATTTATTATTTCTCTCCGGGAAATATTTTACATCCGGAAGAGCTCTCGCGCAAGTTCGTAACGAGATTTTGAACAACCCGCATAATTTTGTACTATGAACATATTTTAAAATTATATTGTAATAATTCAATTTTTACTTTGCATTGTTCAAAATACATTTAATGTGCAACATTGTTTTTGATCTTACAAACCTATGCATGTGTGAATTTGCCGATTTCTTAAGTATAAAATTTTGTCTTACGACCGTCATAGGCTGGTATTTAAAGTGATCTTTACACATGTGTAATATTTATCAATTCTACTCATGATTTACAATCACACATAGTTCATACGAATTTCTATATAATATGAACCAATTTCGAAACATTGTACATGAATCACTGGAATTTCACTTTTTTTTTAAATATTACTCACATAAATTGTATACATTTATTTAAATCACAATATAAAGAATATTTTAACAATTTTTTGTACTCAGTCACCAAGCCACTTTGTGTGTCTTGTCGGTGGAGTTCTTTATGAATACATTCATTATTGTTTTTAATGATTTTAACCCAATATACATACAAAAAAGAGAGAAAAATAAGGGATATGAACATTTTACGATATTCATAAAATTAACTCTTGATCATTTACCCATTCCTTTATTTTGCCTTTGTTCCATATTTTATTTTGACCTCTAACATCCGTCGGCAACAAATTAAAAATGTTCGGAACGATATATTATAGTGGTTAACTCCCATATTTATTGTTTATTCTTGGGACTATCAAACCGTCGGCGTCGTTGTGAGTAAATCGTGTATCATGTTTGTGTACTAAATGATTTCGATTTGAGTCGATTAGAGACAACTATTGTTGAGATGAAAGAAGCATTTATTAAACTTTCATATTTCCTTTGCCAACTGTATGCTAACACGTGTGTAAAGTGATCACTCAAACCAGCCTATGACGGTCGTCAGCCCCGTAAATGCCCAGACTTCCATATTTTTCTTCATCTTTGATGAGATGTCAAAAGATGATTTTCAATTATGTTATGCAGCTTTTAATTTAACATCTACATACACTACTGTATGTCGTATTAAGAAAGCTTTTATTTAGCCAAGATCCTTTTATTTATATGCAAGATCCAAACCCAATTTATTTACATACTGGAAGACGACTGAAAACACGAGTTTTGATTTATTATGCAACTTACAATTTGACCATAATGTGAAAATGTAAAAATTACTTCTAACTTATACAATCTGATATTTTATCCAAATAAGACAGACTGCTATACTTGCCTTCGTCTATTATCGTTGATCTGTTAAAAGAATATGAAAAAAACTCTTTAGTGAAAAAAACCCAGAAGGATTTGAACACTCTCAAAATGCTTTGGGTAAGACAAAATATATTTATTGTAACTACAGACAGTTGGTAGAATTCCATATTGATTTGTTGGGTAATATATCCAAAATTAAACAAGGTTTATTGGATTGAATTCTACATTTATTTATGTATATGTTAATACGTGACGCGTTTCATCTTTGTAAGACATATATTAAAAGTTTATTGTATAACAAAATTCTATAATACAGAGTGTATTCACCAAACACCATTTTTTTTCATCTGACATCTCTCTGTGCGACATTTGGTGGTAGCCTTACCGACTGTCACATTTGTGATGGTAGGCAAAATATAATTTTTCTCATACATAGCTTCATTAGTGAGTTTCCGACAGTATCTATGCTAAAGCTTTTTTTATATATTTTTAAAAATAAAGTGTAGGAGCCCAGATCAGTGAACAAGAATTTGAACACAACTGTTGGGTAAAATATCCAAAATAAAACAAGGTTTTTGTTGGATTGAATTCTACATTTATTTATGTATATCTTAATACGTGACGCGTTTCGACTTTCTAAGACATTATCAAACACACTATTATATATTGTTGGACCTTTTGGAGAAAAAAGTGAAGAGATTTTACTCAAATTTAAATTAAAAATTACGACACCCACAAACGTCCCCGCTATGCAAGGCATTTAAATTTCCTTTTTTGCGTATTATGAAGAGAAAATAAGGTCATAAAGCTTTGGAAAATTTAGCTAGAGGGTGGAGATCTGTGACCGGAATTCGGAATGAGTTGGAAAATATACAAGGGGAATTTATTATACAACAAAGAATCTTGAATTCATATTCCGAGGACGTCTTTTTTGGACAATACGTCAAAAAAAGCCACAACCCTTGAAATGCTTTTCGAGATGTTGTCTGAAAAGGAAACTTGTTTGATTTGAAAATTTATTTGTTTTTACAAACGGCTGTTTAGTTCTTTATCACCACTTTATATTTAAATAGTGTCTGCCTCCGTAGTGTAATGGTCAGCCTGCTCGTTTACCGTTCTGGAGGTCCCGGGTTCGATTCCCAAGGGGGGTCAAATAAATGTAAATGATTTTTTCACTCTTATATTTATTCGATATTACCCTGGACTGGCACCTGAAGCGAAGGGCTGATCACCTTTCCTTCAAGAGTCGACGATCAAGATAACACTGCGTTTATATGATGCAGTGCCCTATGCACCATTAGGGTGCGGATAAGGGTTTGAATGTAATAGACAAACAAAATACGATTCTCAAATTTGATCAAACGAAAATTCAGGTTTTCAGGTTTTCTTTTCAGGTTTTGGAAAAATGATGTTGCTTCATGTTTGATATGATTAGTTCGAAATTGGGACTTTTTGATGTAAGAACAATTTGAATATAGATTTCTACGTTTAATCGATTTGTGAATTGTTTAAATTTGTAAAAATACCAATTTGTTCGTGAAATAGAAACCTAGAAAAAATTCCTTATTACCCAAAAAAAACATTTTTACCCCATTTGGTGTAATTTACCCCGGTTCCGCGACCGCTGCTCTTGATAAACGAAATCATCTTCCCGATCCATGATTTCCTAATTTACCAAAATTTTACTAGGGGAATTATTTATTTAATTTTACTAGGGGAAGTGCGGATAATATGACATATATGGGTAAAATTATTATATTTATTTAACTATCAGTATTTTAATGTTTTAGAATTTAATAAACCCTGATGTAAATTATAAAAAAGTGGTTGAAACAAAGTTGTTGTATTTTATAAAATTTATTAAATGTGCCACAAATAATCTGGAAAAATATTCAAGAAATGATTATATTTATTTGGAAATCCTTGATTTTTGATACAACAGCTTTTATTGCATTATCTGACCTTTTCAATACTTACCAACAAGCTGAAACATTCGATTTACTATTTATTCTTGAACACACGGTAATAAGTTGCGTGTCTCTTCCTGTTAAAACTTTTTTGATTACCTCGATGTTCATTTTTCGTTTTCTTTTTTAATATCATTTACGATTTATAAACAGTCGTTTTAATTCACAAGTATTTGAAGTTTGTGTTTGTACGAAATGACAATCTGGTACAATGTCAGAAACGACACTGGTATAATATACAAAATGATATGCTGATACAATGCACAAAACGCTGGTACAATGAACAGTTTGACATATCGCTCACTTCTTTCAACGTCATATAACAAAAATCGTTAATTTTCAGTTGTGCATGTTTTTTGAGATGCCCAGAAAATGTACGTAAAATGTATGCAAAAACGGCATCTTTTTAATTAATATTTACCTGCTACCGGGCAGAAAGTGCTGTTTTTGAATTTTTAAGAAAAGGTATTGTTTAATTATTTCTTTAAAAAAACTTAATATTTTTCAAATGGAGAAAAAACATTCAGGTGTTACCTAAAAATATTTTTTGCACAGTTAAATGTTCAATAAGTGGCTTCATATTTATTTTTAATACATTTCATTATATTTTAAACTTAAAAACGATCTCCTGAAAAATCTTTTTTTTTATATATGACGTTGTTGAAAGGAGTGAGTGATATGAGTGTCGTATTTTATCAATGATTTTTACAATTTATGTAAAAAAAAAATTTATTGAAGCATGTCGCGATGTTGAGTTTACAAAAACAAAAAAGCTTCACTAATAAACAAAAAAAGATTATTATTTTCTTTAATTTATCGTAATTGAAAATATAAGAAAGAGTTCTTTAAGGTGGTATGGACATGTGGAGCGAATAGATAGCGAGAGGATGACTAAGAAAATATATGTGGCGAATGTGAGAAGGAAAACAGAACGAGGACGGCCGAAAAAGACTTGGCACGATCAGATCAATCAGAACCTAAAATCTGGTGGTATCATAAGTCTGTGTAATCGTAGGGCATGTATGACTAGAAGTATGGATGTAAAGGAGGCGAGGCCGGTACAATGTTCAAAACGATATCCACAAATAAATGCACAAAATAATATAGTGGTATACTTAATAATAATATTTATTTGATAATTTTCACGATTTATTTGAAATAATATTTGCTTATTTTATTTTATTAAAGTTCGTTATTCTCAACCATAAAAATATTAAAATAAAGTACTTTAGATTAAAGAATTTTAGAATATTTAAAAATATACACCTGATAAATAAATATCTGTTGACATTTTCCGAAAGCTTTCTAAAATTATGAGTTATAACGTCTTTTGTATAAAAAACGAAGCAAAAAATGTTTAGTCGGGATTCAAACCATCCTGAACTTCTAGCTTTTCCTAAGGACTACAAAATACTGGTTCCGATTTTCATCAACAGGTGGGGAAAATAAATCTAAATGAAGTGAAAAATAACACAAAATTAGCAAAATATATAAAATATTGTTTTTCTTTTTTTTCGTTTTTATCGTATCAACATATTTGACCTGTGTTGAATTTTGTATATTGTTATTTAAAAGTTTAATTTTTCAGGAATAAAGCTCTTTTATTTATGCCTATCATCTAGCGGCAAGTAGCGAAACTAAGTTCATTTTCTAAAGGATTTTACACTATTGTTATTTTTTTTCAATCCATGTTTATTCGTTTGAAATACCTACACAGTAATAAAAGAAAAGATTTATACAATCAATAAATACATTTTAAAAATCATTAATATAAAGCCGGAATTCAATAATAAAGTATTTTAACTAAAACAAAAAAATTCTATTTTTTCTTTGTAACAGCAAAAGACATAAAAAAAATATATGTTTTCAAGTTTCAGAGAAAATATTACAACTGGAATAAATACTTTTATTTCAATAATTTCATATATTTTAAATTCTTCTGTAATCTCGTTTTTGTCGTTTATTATACGATTCTATTATTATACTGTTTTTATGGTGAAAGCTAGAAGTTTTTGAAAAAAAAATATTTTGATAATCTTGTTTTGAATTTTAAAATGAACATTACCAACAATAATAATATGTAATATACTAAGTATTTTAAGAACTTATTTTATACTTAAGAAGTAATTTTCTTTTTTTCCAAACCCTTATTCGCACCCCAATGGTGCATAGGGCACTGCATTATATAAACGGAATATTATCTTGATCGTTAACAGATGAAGGAAAGGTGATCAGCCCTCCGCTTCGAGTACCAGTCCAGGGTAATATTGAATAAATCTTAGAGTGAAAAAATCACTTTTATTTATTTGAGCCCCTTGGGAATCGAACCTTGGACCTCCAGAACGGTAGTTGAGCGTGCTAACCATTACACTACGGAGACGGACATATTACCATATATATTTAAAATATCCAAATTGAGTAAGGAATAAGTAATAAGGAAGGAATGCAAAGCTGAGATAAGCATTATCGATAAAATTAAGAAAGGTGTGTTGAGATGGTTTGGACATGTGGAACGAATGAGTGAGGAAAGAACGGTAAAACAAATTTATGAGGTGAATGTTATTGGGAAAAGAATCAGAGGAAGACCGACAAAAACATGGCACAATCATTTACGCCAAATACTTGAAAGTGATCAGGTTAGGAGTCATAACAATCGGCGGGTATGTATGAGGAGATGCATGAACATGGAAGAGGCGAAGAATGTTTGCAAAGACAGAGTGGTGGGCGTTCTATTCTCTCTGCCTACCCCTGCGGGGAAGCGGCGTGATGATTAGTTAGTTTTTTTAGAGTACTAAGTAAAATATCCAAATTTCTCTTTGGTTAAATTTAAGCGATAAATACCACTATTTATTTATAAACCCATGTTTCGATACGTTTCGCTCGTTTGATACTTAATGATGCAAAATCCATCGAAACACGTGTCACGATATATTTTAGGAAAAACTGGTATTTACCAAATAAACATCTCAAAGTGACTGCCGAACCAATTAATAAAAAAATCCACCGATCATTATTTTAATTTAGTGGAGTATTCAAATGGTGATTCAGCATTAAAATGAGCAGAGTGAAATACTTTTAACTACATAGACATGAACATTTACAATGATCGACTCAGCAGTCAATTTGGGGTAATTTGTGTCCACTTTTAATTGAAAATTCATTTAGTGAATTTTAAAAACCACCATAAAATAATACATGCCTAAGATTTGCACTGTCGATAAAACAAATAAAGGTGTCTTGAGATGGTTTGGACATGTGGAACGAATGAGTGAGTAAAAATCAGGAATTACTTTTTTTTTACAAAAATATAAAAACTAACTAACTAACTAACCATCACGCCACTTCCCCGCAGGGGTAGGCAGAGAGAATAGAGCGCCACACCACTCTGTCCTTGCAAACATTCTTCGCCTCTTCCACGTTCATGCATCTCCTCATATATACCCGACGATTATTACTACTCCTGACCTGGCCGCTTTCAAGTGTTTGACATACTTAATTGTGCCAAGTTTTCTTCGGCCTTCCTCTGCTTCTTTTCCCGCTAACATTTGCCTTATAAATTTGTTTTACCGTTCTTTCCTCACTCATTCGTTCTACATGTCCAAACCATCTCAACACACCTTTCTTAATTTTATCGATAATGTTTATCTCAGCTTTGCATTCCTTCCTTATTTCACTATTCGTACATCTATTATACATCGTTTTGTCGCACATTCTTCTGAGAGATCGCATTTCGACTGCATTTAGTCTACTTTCATCCTTCTTTTGCCAACTCCATGTTTCACTTCCATACATTATTGGTTGTATACTACATAATATTATTATCATTTTTGTAAAAAAAAAAGTTAAAATGACTAACTACAAAGTAAATTCCTTAAATATTAATAATATTAAGAATTTAAAAATCAGGAAAGCTGAAAAAAATAGCACAAGAAGACTGGTAAAAATTTTGGCATAAACACGTTTTTGAAATACTTAAAGGTTACATGGTTAAAAGTAAAAAAGTCGGTGGGTATGTATAAGGAGATGCATGTTTATGCAAGAGGTGAAAAATGTTTGCAGTCTCAGAGTGGCGTGGCGTTCTACTTTCTAGCCTACCCCTGCGTTGAATCAACGCAATGGTTCGTTAGTTTTGAAAAACAGTTAATTTCTTTAAGCATTATTTTTTTCGAGTATATTGAAATATTCAATACGTGCTTTTTATTTAAAAAAATGACCCCAGACAAAGTGCTCACACAATCGACCTCTGTATTTTAGTTTGAGTATTAACACGTTAAATTGCCCTCGGGATGTATTCCCGGGGGAATCGAAATAACGAGCGTTTCCCAGAAACACATACAATGGTCCAAAATAAGCGATTTTTTATCGAGGTCATACGTGTATTTTGATTAAATTTACTTCGTCAAAAAACTTCATACCTTAACTATCGTTAACGATGTTTTTATTACCTGCAAAAGTCCTTCCCTTTTTTCAAATATTTTAAAAAAAAATGTTAGTTAGAAATTATTACAACAGATACAATAGTGAGTATCGTTCACTCCTTTCACGAACGTCATAAATAAAAAACTTGATTTTTCAGGAGAACGTTTTTAAAGATTAAAAAAAAAAACAATGTTTTAAAAATAAATATCAAGCCACTAATTGAACTTTTTAATGTGTAACAGATCTTTTTGGGTAAACCGTGAAGGTTTTTTCTCCGTTTGAAAAATATTAATTATATATTTTAAAAAATAATTTAACATATACCTTTTCTTCAAAATGCAAAAAAAAACAATTCCTGCCCAGTAGCGGGTAAATATTTAGCTAAAAATATGTCGCTTTTGCTGGGATATAGTACATTTTCTGGGCATTCCGAAAACATGCACAACTGATGTTTGACGATTTTTGATTTATGACGTACTTGAAAGGAGTGAATGATACGTGTTATTTATAAATTTGGCGTTTAATTGATAGAACTCCGTTTTAATTTATATTTTAAATGTTAAAAAATAAATAAAAATAAATTTTTTGACATTTGTTCTGCCTACTTATGGCATTTTCAAATAAATATTTGTTTACTACTAGAATATACTAGGCGAAACAATTGTCACAAAATTTATTTTTTATCTGTTTTTAAATAATAAAATACTAGTTAGTAGTCTCAAGAAATCAGTGTTTGATTCAACATTTAATATTTAAATACATATCACTCACTCCTTTTAAGAACGTAATAAATCAAAAATCGTTTATTTAGAGTTTGCATGTTTTCGGAATGCCCATAAAATGTACTATATCTCAGCAAAAGTGGCATATTTTTAACTTAATATTTACCCGCTACAGGGCAGAAAGTGTTGTTTTTGCATTTTGAAGAAAAGGTATTGTGTATATATATTTTTTTTTAATAAACTAGTTTTTTTTTCATATGGAGAAAAACGTTCAGGTTTAACCTAAAAAGATCTGTTGCACAGTAAAAAGTTAAAAAAGCGGCTTAAAATCTATTTTTAATAAATTGTATTATATTTTTTTAAATTTTAAAACGTTCTCCTGAAAAATCAAGTTTTTTTTTAATTATGTCGTTCTTGAAAGGAGTGAGCGATATGTGTTATTTCAAATCGATTCAAATATTTTTTTCGATATTATAGATGTCTCAACTTGAGACTAATCAATTATCTACAAGAAGCGATGGCAATTTGAGCATCCCAGGGCTATGTATAAATAATAATAAGACCTCCTTGTTTCTCGAAAACATTTTTCTCATCGATTCGAAGTTGTAATGGAATATTCAGATATACCATAAAATGGGAAGATTCTAACACCATTTTAGGTATTTCTGACAACTCAATACCGAAAATATTAAACCCTAGACACAAGAAAGCTTCCATTACGGTTTCCCATTTGCGGCGAAGCCTTGTCGATAACGTTACATTATTTCATATGAGTCTATTTTATTTAATTATTTACTTCTTACTAGCTACTTCTAAGGAAAATTTTCGCTTTTTTGTAATTTCATTTCGTCAAATGTTATTTAATAGATTACATGTATTTTTTGGATGCACAAAAATAATTGATTTTCAATGTTTTTTTTTGCAATTATGTTGTGTAGATTTAAATATTTTCATATTATTTTTTAACATCTCATTAAAGATAAAAAAGGAATATGGAAGTCTAAGAATTTTCGGGGCTGACGACCGTCATAGGCTGGTTTCAGTGGTCACTTTACACACGTGTAACACTCGCCAATTCTACCCATTATTGACAACCACACTACTGAAAATCTTGGAAGTTCCATAAATATGAACCAATTTTGAAACATTGTTTTAGTGATAAAAGAACATAGTTTCAAAATTGGTTCATATATTTAGAACTTCCAAGAATTTGAGTTGTGTGGTTATCAATAAAAGGTAGAATTGGTATATGTTACACGCGTGTAAAGTGATCACTTAAACCAGCCTATGACGGTCGTCAGTCCCGTAAATGCCCAGACTTTCATATTCTTCTTCATCTTTAATGTGATGTTAAGAAAATATGAAAATAATTCCTGTAATTGGAGATAATCCAAATATTGTGAACAAGTATTTAGACACACGAAAAATGTTGTATTTTGACATTTTAATCATTTGACAAGGATCATAAAATTTTAAAAACTAACTAACTAACCATCACGCTGCTTCCCCGAAGGGGAAGCAGCGTGATGGTTAGTTAGTTACCTGTCCACCATGGTTAGTTAGTTACACCACTCTGTCCTTGCAATCATTCTTCGCCTCTTCCACGTTCATGCATCTCCTCATACATACCCGCCGATTGTTACGACTCTTAACCTGACCACTTTCAAGTATTTGGCATACCTGATCGTGCCATGTTTTTCTCGGTCTTCCTCTGCTTCTTTTCCCACTAACATTCGCCTCATAAATTTGTTTTACCGTTCTTTCCTCACTCATTCGTTCTACATGTCCAAACCATCTCAACACACCTTTCTTAATTTTATCGATAATGCTTATCTCAGCGTTGCATTCCTTCCTTATTTCACTATTCGCACATCTATCATACATCGTTTTGTGACACATTCTTCTGAGAGATCGCATTTCGACTGATCGTGAAATTATATATATTTGAATTGTACGCTTTTAAGTATTTTTGCTTTTCCATTTATCTAGACCTGGTCACAGCAACGTACACCTTATTTTATAAAAAATATTTATTTTAATAATTGATAAAAAAACAAATACATTTAAAAAATAAAATAAAATCTGGCAGAAGAAAAGGTCATCTTCAATATACAAAGCCTTAATACGGGAAAGTTGTGTTTTACGAGCGAAGTATTTAACAAATTCACATAAAATTGTAATAAAAGCCATTTTATGTCCGTAACTAGCAATTAAAAGTTCATTATAAAATTTCAAGGCAGTACAAAGAATTTATGAAATTGAATTCACGAAATAGGAGTCTAAAGGAACGGAAAATTGCTTTTAACTTTTCTCGTCTGTGTCATAAGATACATTTTTTGACATCACCATAAATATTTTATTATAACTTAATTATAATAAAATATTTATGGTCTAACGGTTTCAAAGCTAACCGCTTCTTTTTCAAGGCTGATTAACACTAAAACACTATCTACTTAATAATAATAAAACCCTTACCGCACCCCAATGGTGCATAGGGCACTGCTTGATATAAACGCAGTGTTACCTCGATCGATTACACATGAAGGAAAGGTGATCAGCCCTTCACTTCAGGTACCAGTCCAGTGTAATATTGAATAAATATTAGAGTGAAAAACTCACTTATATTTATTAAACCCCCCTGGGAATCGAACCCGGGACCTCCAGAACGGTAGCCGAGCATGCTGAGCATTACACTACGGAGGCGGACTATCTACTTAACAATTATTTTTTTTATCACTATGTAAAAATATATTTATATTATCCACTGACACTTCGTGATGGAATTGCATTTTTAATATATTATTAGATTAAAACCAATATTTTAGCTTTTCCACTTTATTTTTATTTGACTAGCGACCGGGTTTCGTCGTTACCGACATCATCAGACTGGTGGGAGGCTATACAAATTGTTATGTTATATATAAATAACTCCTGCCTTGTTTTATATACAACATAACAATTTGTACAACCTCCCACCAGTCTGATGATGTCGGTAACGACGAAACCCGGTCGCTGGTCAAATAAAAATAAAGTGGAACAGCTAAAAATATTGGTTTTCATCTAATAATATATAACTATGTAAAAAACCTTGGGTAGATCTCAAGTGGCTTTATTTTTATGTTTATTAGCAGTTACAGCCAAAAGGGATCAGGGATGTTGAGTTACCAGAAACATATTTAATAGCAGAGTCTTAGAAAAATCGTTAACTTTGTTATTTACGTTATTAAATATGTTTCCAATCACTCAACATCCGTGGTCCTTTTTGTCCCAGCTTATACATAGGAAAAACATCTAGATATTTTAACATCCGATGTAAATACGAGCATACGAGACGCCTTAAAAATAATAATTATTCTGAATTTGCCAATCACTAAATAGAAAATAATCAATCACTCATTTGATGAAAATAAAGGTCTAATATATTAAACACATGAAATAGAGGAATCAAATTAGATTACTTGGAAATATTAGAAATTCAAAAGGATATTTATAACAATTTACAACAAATAAATGCACAAGTAAATGATTTTGCTAAAAGTCCGTTATTAAATATGTTTCCAATCATTCCTTTTAACTGATACCTTCTAACCGTGACTGCTAATCAACACAAAAAAATAAAGCCACCTGAGATCTACTCAAGCTCCTTTGCCTAACCGTCAAAATATTTTGAATATTGTTCAGTAGATAGTGTTTTAGTATTACTCAGTATTGAAACCGGTAGACATTATAATTAAGTTATAATAAAATATTTTTAGTGATTTAAAAAAAAATACATTTTAATTAAATTGAGCCACTTGGGATCTACCCACGCTCTTTTGCCTAGTGGCCAAAAGAAATTAAATTTTGTTTATTGTTTTCGTATTAATTAGTCTTGATAAAGAAGCGGTTAGCTTAGAAACCGGTAGACATCATAATTTAGTTAAAATTAAATATTAACAGTGATTTGAATAAAAGTTTTATTTTATTTAAACATTAAAATACATAAAGTTTTTCTAGACGTTCCGCTTTAAAAGGTTAAAGGTCAATATCACGAGGTCGACTATTTAGCAGTCCGACGCTCTCTCTGATGTGGCAATATCACCTCTACGGTAATTTCCTTTTGTACCTGCGAAGAATAAACGTTCTGTGTCTCTTGCCTTCAACGAATTATTCTTGATAGTATGAAGAAAACTTTTTCCCAAAAATCCCTTAGAGATTTGCTTTCAGGCGTGAAAACACATCCCTAGATATTTGGGGAATTGAAGTTAGGAAAATTAATCTAGACACATTTTTTTTAAATTTTAAATAAGTATTATTGAAGTTCAACTTCTTAACCATGTGAATATTATTTAAAATATCCGACACTGTATTGTTCACCCTACGATTGAAATGTCAAGTGTCAAAGGTGTTTTTTCATACAAAATGTGTGATTTCACCACAAGATATTAGGGAAAATGAAGCTAAGAAAAGTAATCTAGATACAAATAAAAACATTTAAAAAAAGTCGTACGAGTATTTAAGTTAGACTTCTTAATGATATTAATATATATTTTATTATATCGGACATTGGATTATTCACCCAACGGATGATATGTCAATTGTTTAAGGTGTTTTTTCATAAAAAAATGGAAAAATGATACATATTTCACACATCGAGTTAAACACATTTGAAAATTGACATCTCATCGATATGAATAATTTAGTGACTGATATAATAAAAAATACATACTTTGAACTGAAGAATGAACAACATGTGAAGGGGTAATTTGAAAAATGAGCATGATGAAATGGTAGAAAAAACAATCGTAAATGGGGTGTTGTATTCCTGCGGAGCTTGTTTTTTAGGATTACAAAAAAAAAAATATCTCAAAGGAAAAACCTTATCAGGGTGGACTTTTCATGATGTTATTTGGCGTTAGATAAAAAACTAGGTGTAGATTAATATTTTTCGTAATCAACTGTTGTAATATATAATCTATCTAAAAAAAAATAAAGTTATTACAGGCTTGGTTTCTTAAACACTTTCTCACTTGCAATAGTCAACGTCGGGGAGACCCAACACGATAAGTAAAAACAAGAAGTAATGGGCTAATATGGATTAATTAAAAATGGACTTACCCCAAAGTTTTGGTGCTAATGAGAGGTGTTTTGAGGCTGAGAAATCCATTTAGTTTGGACTTCTTCTCCACCGTTTGCTCCACTGCGGACCCAGAACTCTGATCCATCCTGGAAAAAAAGATTTATACATAAATATTCTGGACGAAATGTTAACCTAGCTGGATCTTTGCCATGGTTAGAATTAGGGTTATTTTTCCCTTGACTTTGTGCTAGGTTGAGAATTAGGGGTATTTTTTCCCTGACATTGTGCTAGGTTGAGAATTAGGGTTATTTTTCCCTTGACTTTGTGCTAGGTTGAGAATTAGGGTTATTTTTTCCTTGACTTTGTGCTAGGTTGTGAATTAGGATTATTTTTTCCTTGACTTTGTGCTAGGTTGTGAATTAGGATTATTTTTTCCTTGACTTTGTGATAGGTTATGAGTTATGTAATCTCAAAAATAATATTAAAATAATATTTTCCCTATTTAATTTTTGTAATTTTAAACTGTAAAATGGTTTAAATATAGTATTGTTTTTAAATATTTATTACTACTACTTATACCATCACACCGTTTCCTCGCACGAATAGGCAGAGAGGATGGAACGCCACACTCTTCTGTCCTGACATACACTCCTTGCTTCATTTACATCCATACATCTAGTCACACACATGATTACGCAGACTTTTGACACCACCAGATTTAAGGTTCTGATTGATCTGATCGTGCCAAGTCTTTTTCAGCCATACTGACAGTCTCCACGAATATTTTTTCACTATTATAAATGTAGTATTACCACAAGGATACAATTAGACTAATCCGTATTCGTTTGATACGATTTCCGGCCTTTTGCTTATCAGATGACGGCATTCAGTCGGGGCGTGACGGCGCGTTGGAATAGACATGGCGCCTGAGATCCGCCTTTGGATCATTTTATTTTTTTGGATGATCAGTGCGGAAAAGGTTAAAGGAATTTTCATCAAATAAATATCAAGGATTTATCGTAAAAAACATGAGTATTAAAATATATTTTAAAAAAAGATAAAGTTTCATGCTCCATCTCGATTTCACAAAACGTGTACAACGGTAAAGAAACGAAGAATTCCATATTCATCAAAAAAGCTCAAATATCAAGAGCTTTGATTCCAAATACGGAACGAATTGTACGCAGTAACGGCCGAATAATATGAAAACCTTTCCATACTTTGGGAAATCCTGAATTAATTTGAATACATTATACATTATTTACAGAAATTTGTTTCAGAATTAGAATACTCGACTGAAAATCTGAAACCTAGATTATTAAATAAATAGCGCATTTGGAATACGGCATTTAAAACGAGATATTGGGTGAAAATTCGTGTAAAAAAACTGATATTTACAGAATTACATTTTGCTGATACTGAAATAATATATACAATTGACAATCAATTATTTATCCCTCTTGTTCTTTTTCTTCTTCCTTCTACCCTCATCCATACTCTATGTAGTATAGGACACCGCCTTAAATTGATGCTATCTTAAGTTGGTCGTTAATTTAAGTTTAAATTATTATATAAACCCATATTAAATTAAATAAGGATCATTATTGGGTACACTTAGCTAAAGATTTCTTTAACATTTTGAGTGTGTCTAAATACTAGTTTACAAATCTAGGTTTTCTTCACTTAGGAGCTATTTTTTTACATTTCGAAAAATACATAGATTAACAAATAAAGAAGAATGTGGAGGTCCTGGTATTTACAGAGCTACCTGTAAAAGGTAAGTTGAGGAGTTTTTAAAATCTCAACAAAGATGAAGAACTTTTAATATACAAGCATTTATAAATATAGTTCAATTTATATTTGAAGCACTTATTTTATGATTTTCCATTTTATAATTGAAATGTAATGTATTTTATTATAAAATAATTATAATGTCTACCGGTTTCTAAGCTAACCGCTTCTTTATCAAGACTGATTAATGCCACTAATAATATTAATTTATCAGTCTTGATAAAAAAAACGGTTAGCTTGGAAACCGGTAGACATTAAAATTAAGTTGAAATAAAACATTTATAGTGATTTTTAAAACAAAGTGGCCTTTTAAGTTTATAATATATTTATGTTAATTATTCTATTCGTTACCTTTCCTCTATTCTTTTTTCTACTTTTCTGGTTAACGAATATTTTTTTCCATAGTTTAAGTTGTTTTATATTATGTGCCCACTTATAGGCAATATATATGTAAATACCACACTATTTAAATATATAAATTATTTTTTACATACAAATCATTAAGGCTTCTTACGTAAAGGAATCTTATACACTTTTCATGAAGACTACTGTAAACATAAAACAACAAAAAAACTTCCATATTTTAACGAAAGATGTCGCCGACAATGTATAATATGGAAGATTTATTCAATGTTAGCAAAAATTAAAACATTTACATGTAAAAATATTCACAATGTTGCCAACTTTACATTTAAAGCAGGCATCTCTTTCTTGGGCATGATATTGTGTTTCGCTTTTCCGGTCTTATTATAGGCTGTCTTTTTTTGAGTTGGACTAACAGATTTCATCTCCGTACTATACTGGTCCAAAACAAAGCCTTTTTAGGTTACTTTGGACCACGATTGTATGCTTTTTAAATACAAACCCTTTCAGTTTGTCAAGATTTTTTGCTGAAAATATACTTTTTGACTTCATTCATCACTTACGTGTGTGAGTCAAATGAGTGGTTAGTTTTCGTAAAGGGATTTGCGAAATCTGAAAAAAAAACTCTTAAAAATCTACCAATACCTGAATGATTTTTAGATTATTAGTTTTTGTGATCGAAAACAATAACAAAAAATAGGAAAGGTAACAAATAGAATAATTAACATAAATATCCGAAATAATAATCCGAAACATACTAACCATCGACAACCTAAAAAGAGTTTACTATGCTATCGTACACTCACTACTACAGTATGGCATTATTGCATGGGGAGGCTCATACAACAACATACTGAACTCAGTGAAAATAGTATAGAAAACCATAATTAAAGTCATCTTGAAAAAAAAAACATATTTCCAACAAAATTATTATTTAAAAAATTTCAAGTCCCAAATATAGAATCCATTTATAAAAAAACCGCAGTTTTTCAAATACTTAAGGGTGACAACTATTTAAATTTAACAAAAAAAATTATCATCGAGATTCTCAAACGATTTTTCTACTCCAAAATGCAACACCAAGCAATTTCAACAAAATTTCAAATATTTGGCAATCAAACATTTCAATAAACTCCCTAAAGAAATAAAAAAAATAGATGATATAAAAATCCTTAATAAAAAAATTAAAGCTCTTTACATTTAAATCTTAAAAAAAAATATATAAAAAAAACTATTATATCTTTTATTATATAACATTAAACCACGAGTGTAAGTCCCTTTCCAAGCACAAGAGCATAGACTCTTTTATGGAAAGGCACAGCGAATCGAAATATAAAAGTTCTCCATATGTATAAATGATTCAAATGTATTATGTTATAAATGAAAATGTAAATATATTAAATGAATAAAAATAAATAAAAATAAAAATGTTTTATGCTTAAAATGTCACTTTGTTTTAAAATCACTTAAATTTTTTTATTATAACTTAATTATAATGGCTACCGGTTTCGAAGCTAACCGCTCCTTAAAGATTGATTGATGAGAATAAATAAAGAAGCTTTTCGCTTCGAAACCGGTAGAGTTTAAAGTAGTAATAAAATATTTATAGTGATTTTTAAACAAAGTTACATTCTAATTATAAACTGGCTTCATTTCATACTATTTTTTTGACATCTCAACATAAATGAAGAAGAATATGGAAGTCTGGGCATTTACGGGGCTGACGACCGTCATCGGCTGGTTTAAGTGATCACTTTACACACGTGTAACATTCACCAATTCTACCCATTATTGACAACCACACTACTCAAATTCTTGGAGGTTCTATATATATGAACCAATTTAGAAACCTTGTTCTTGAATCACTAGAACTTCACTAGAGACATCTATTGGTGAGATGTAAAGAAGCTTTTTACTAAGCAGAAACTCTTATATTAGTTGGACACACTCAAAATGTTGTCAATATAATTAAGTTATAATGAAATATTTGAAGTAAATTAAAAACAAATTCATATTTCAACTGGAAAATCACAATGTTAGTACTTCAAATATAAATTAGAAGCATGTTTAGTTCAGTGCTAGAATGTAAGACTAGAAGTTGGTCATATTTTTTTTAATAAAATTTTTCGTAAATACTATGTTTTGCATTTCTGTAGACGCTCAATACGATATATAATTTCGATGTATGCATCAATTTAGCAAACATTGGCGTAGTAAGTATATGGAAGATAAAAGAATAGATCGAGGCAGACTTATTTTCGCTGTGGTCGAGAGAAGGTTTATTTCGGAGCTGTGTTAAATATTTAATACAACCCAATTTTTTAAGGGCGGTAAATAAACCTCCCTTGGAGAATATCGCGAAAAAATACAACCGCCGCCCCGTTATCGAGAGTAATAAATCGCTTTTATGCGGATAAAAGTGGAGGTCTGGAGATTAGAGCATTAAATTTTCGGGCAAAAATGCCTTTTAATAAAACAAAGCGAGTGAACGGATGAAAATGTGTGGAAAATTCGGCGGAATTGTTTTGATAAATGGATCCACGTCATATCTCACCCGATCAGCGACATTGTAAGTCACTTTGAAAAAATAATGACAGTTTTGCGACGGGGTGGGTTAGATTTTTAAAAAGATACACCCCAAAGCTCCCACTTTAAAGGGATGATTGTGAGTAGAATGGAAGGAATTTAGAAAAATGTTTGAAAAATCATGTTTATTTTCATTTTAATCACACCCTAGTCTACACCCGATAGTGCGTAGGGCACTGTATTATATAACCACAGTGTTATTTTGATCGTTGATTCATGAAGGAAAGGTGATGAGCCCTCCGTTTCAAGTACTAGTCCAGGGAAATATTGAATTAATACAAGTGTGAAAAAAAACACTTTTATCTATTTGACCCCCCTGGAAATTAAACCCGGGACCACCTGTACGATAGCTTTACTCACCATAACACTACGGATATCGTAAAAATCAAGTAAATAAAAATATTTTTTGACATCTCAACAAAGATGAACAATAATATGGGTTTTTTAATTCGACTAATATAGAAAAATGTTTGAAAAATCATATTTATTTTCATTTTAATCACACCCTAGTCTACACCCGATAGTGCATAGGGCACTGTATTATATAACCACAGTGTTATTTTGATCGTTTTTCATGAAGGAAAGGTGATCTGCCCTCCGTTTCAAGTACTAATCCAGGGAAATATTGAATTAATACAAGTGTAAAAAAACCCCTTTTATCTATTTGACCCCCCCTGGAAATTAAACCCGGGACCACCTGTACGATAGCCTTACTCACCATAACACTACGGGGGTCGTAAAAATCAAGTAAATAAAAACATTTTTTGACATCTCAACAAAGATGAACAAGAATATGGGTTTTTTAATTCGACTAATATAGGAGTCTGGGTTAGAGTCTGGGTGTTTAAGGGTCTGGGTTTTTTAATTCGACTCACAGCAACATAAATCTGATTTCCAGTAGAGCAATTTACAAATATACAAAACACGAGCACACAAAAAAAATACATGTGGAGCCTATACAATAATAACTTCGTTTGGAAAAAGGTTTATGAATAGTTAAAACGTGTTTGAAAAATGAATCTAGTGATAAATACAAAATATATGCCACCTCACCAAGTGATCATTTTACATATCGCTCACTCCTTTCAAGAACGTCATAAATCAAAAAATTTGATTTTTCAGGAGAACGTTTTTAAAGTTTACAAATATAATACAATGTATTAAAAATAAATATCAAGCCACTTATTGAACTTTTTACTGTGCAACAGATCTTTTTAGGTAAAACCTGAAGGTTTTTTCTCCATTTGAAAAAAATTAAGTTTATTTAAAAAAAAAATAAACAATACCGTTTCTTCAAAATATAAAAACAACACTTTCTGCCCTGTAGCGGGTAAAATTTAAGTTAAAAATATGCCGCTTTTGCTGGGATATAGTACATTTTCTGGGCATTCCGAAAACATGTACAACTGAAAATTGTCAATTTTTGATTTATGACGTTCTTGAAAGGAGTGAGCGATATATGCAAAATTCACCATCGTACCCTTGATACCACACTACTTAAATTCCATTTTAACATGTTTTAATACGATTAAACACTGCAAAAAATAAAGAAAAAATCAAGCATTCGTTTAACAGTATATTGGGATTTCTTACATCCCTCATGAACTTACATACTATTCAGTACTATGCGCAGAGATATATGCGGAAGGAAGCTAAGTTAAAATTTTTGTTAATTTTTTTTTAAATATATTTTTTTTTAAATTATAAAGAAAACGATACCGCATTTTGTTTTTTTAAATTCCAAATTGATTTTTGTGCAACAACTAAAATCAGGTGAAATATTTCAACTTTTGATTTCTCAACATAGATGAAGAAGAATATGAAAGTCTAGGTATTTACAGGATTTACAACCTACCAAATGCTGGGTGGTAAAGTGATCAATTGACACACGTGCAACACTCGCCATGATTGATAACCACACTACTTAACTATTAAAAACTCATACATTTATGAATCTCATGACACAGCACATATGTATGAGTTCACAACACCTATCTACGTTTGATTGAGAGAGCTTTTTATTAAGCAGACACCCTTAGTTTTGTATCAATAATCCAGGGTAACCACACGCTTTCCATTTTTTTCTGTAACTTTCAATTCGGTCTGTAAATGCTTAGATTTCCATATTGTTATTCATGTACCATATTTTGAGATGTCGCTCACTCCTTTCAAGAACGTCATAAATCAAAAAACTTGATTTTTCAGGAGAACGTTTTTAAAGTTTTGAAATATAATACAATGTAATAAAAATAAATATCAAGCCACTTACTGAACTTTTTACTGTGTAACATATCATTTTAGGTAAAACCTGAAGGTTTTTTCTCCATTTGAAAAATATTTAGGATATTTAAAAAAATAATTAAATAATACCTTTTCTTCAAAATGCAAAAACAACAATTTCTGCCCTGTAGCGGGTATACATTATGTTAAAAATATGCCGCTTTTGCTGTTATATAGTACATTTTCTGGGCATTCTGAAAACATGCACAACTGAAAAATTGACGATTTTTGATTTATGACGTTCTTGAAAGGAGTGAGCGATGTGTAGAATTTATGAATATTACACATGTGTTAAATTTAACCAAGCCTATGACTCAGTGAGCTCTGTAAATGCCCAGACTTCCATATTTATCACTCATCTAACTAACTAACTAACTAACCATCACGCCGCTTCCCCGCAGGGGTAGGCAGAGAGAATAGAGCACCACACCACTCTGTCCTTGCAAACATTCTTCGCCTCTTCCACGTTCATGCATCTCCTCATACATACCCGCCGATTGTTACGACTCCTAACCTGACCACTTTCAAGTATTTGGCATACCTGATCGTGCCATGTTTTCCTCGGTCTTCCTCTGCTTCTTTTCCCGCTAACATTCGCCTCATAAATTTGTTTTACCGTTCTTTCCTCACTCATTCGTTCTACATGTCCAAAACATCTCAACACACCTTTCTTAATTCTATCGATAATGCTTATCTCAGCTTTGCATTCCTTCCTTATTTCACTATTCGTACATCTATCATACATCGTTTTGTCGCACATTCTACTGAGAGATCGCATTTCGACTGCATTTAGTCTACTTTCATCCTTCTTTTGCCATCATGCATAGATGATTGATTTGCCAAAATCAATCATCTATGCATGTTAAGATTCGATAAGAAGTTAAGAAGTGTAGAAAACCCAGATTTAGAAACAAGTATTTGTCCACTCTCAAAATTTTGTAAACATTTCAAAAAATGTAGTATTTATTTTTTGAAATGTTTACAAAATTGTAGTTTCATTGTTTGTCAATGTTTAGTTTTGTCAATGTTCATTTTTTCAATGTTTACAAAATTGTGGTTTCATTGTTTGTCAATGTTTAGTTTTGTCAATGTTCATTTTTTCAATGTTTACAAAATTGTAGTTTCATTGTTTGTCAATGTTTAGTTTTGTCAATGTTCATTTTTTCAATGTTTATAAAATTGTAGTTTCAAAAAATGTAGTTTCATTTTAACACGGTTTCCTGTTGAAAGTTCAAGTCGTGTTAATGGAAAATTCAGTGTTAAATGTATGAATACACATATAAATATATAATACGATGGAGAAAGAGAACTAAATATCGGTTGGAATATCTTCCGTAATCCGAAGTTTCCAATATAACGCGGTTCATAACGGAATATTGTATTCACCAAGGGCTAAAAAGGCCTTATTGCTACCTACAAGCCTCCCCGGTATTAAGTTCGTTCGCGTTAACGCTGTGAATTATAGATTTATTTTTAGGGCGATGAAAGCTTGTAGCCTTGTGAGAACGCAATATCTATATAGTTCAACATTTTTAGTGTGTCCAAATACTTGTTCACAAATCTGGATTATCTCCTATTATTATAATCAAAGAAAGATAAATATTTACGTTTTTACTAATTACAAAAAAAAAACTTCAATTTCATACTATTTCTGTGAGCCTAAATGGCTAATTATTAGAAATAGGTATCAAATTGTGGAATAGTGGGTTCGAACCGAGAAATTCTGACTTAGAGTTCGTGACACTAACCACAGGCCACAACCTGATACAATGTTTTTGAGATATATGTGTTTTTTTTCCTTTCCATTTAACTAGACTGAGCCACTATAACGCATGGCAGGGTACAGCAAGTACCTACAATAAATAAATAATATATAATAATAATTTCTTAAATGTTTTTCGCTGACACTTCGTGGCACATTTTATCAACTGAATAAAATAAAATAAATTTGTTTTTAATATTTTTTTCATTGGTATATTTTCACTCCAACCGGCTTTGACAAGAGCTTTGTCATCATCAGGGTTAAACATTCTGGAAATAACAGTAATAAAAAAAAATCCACACCCCACCCCTCTCACTCCAAACCAAACTGAATTACCATGAATATTCCAATGTTTTAGAAATAGTACATGTTGAACCCTGATGATGACAAGGTTCTTGTTGAAACTGGTTGGAGAAAAAATGTTAAATAATGAGCCTCAGCCGCTCATTATTAGAAACAGGTATCAAATTGCGGTAGAGTGAGTTCCAACCGAGAAACTCTGACTCAAGAGTCCGCGACACTAACCACGGGACCACAACACGACACATATAGGAGTTCTTTTTTCGTCATCTCAACATTGATGATGAAGAATGTGGAAGTCTAGGCATTTACGGCAATGCCCAGACTTCCATATTCTTCTTCATCTATGTTGAGATGTCAAGAAATAATATGAAAAATAACTCCTGTAATTGGAGATAATCCTGATTTGTGAACAAGTATTTGGACACACTCAAAATGTTGTAAATTAATTATTATATCAAATTGTAATCTAAAATATTAAAATGAAAAGCATATTTTCTGGCGTTTCTCGTGTATGTGATTATAATCCAGGGTTCGGACCTCATATACTTATATATATAAAATAGTTTCTGCTAAATAAAAGCTTCTTTCATATCACCAATAGATATCTCTAGTGAAATTTTGGTGATTCAAGCACAATGTTTCGAAATTAGGTCATATACACATTTAGAACTTCTAAGAATTTGATTAGTGGGGTTGTCCATCATGGGTTGATTTGGTGAATGTTACACGTGTGTAACTATAACGGTCGTAATCCCCGTAAATGCCCGGACATCCATATTTTTCTTCATCTATGTTGAGATGTAAAAAGACAAGGAGAGTGTTATATTAGTCTTATTTTAATTTAGTTTTTGTACATTTGATTTTAAACAGGTCTTATATTTTCTTAATGTATATTCTTTGTCGTATATTTCCTACAGTAACAATTGGGGAGATTGCTAATCACGTTTTTCTCCGCTTTCAACTCTTTTCTCCATTTCCAACTCTAATTTACCGCACTTTTTTAATTCAATTTTTATTCTGGACTCACCGTTTACCTCGCAAAGACTCCTCGCTTTAATTAAAAACTAAATTACAATTTTTGAAGCGAAGTTTTCGTCGACCAATTTCTATTTGGTGGCCCACTTAGGAGTTATTTTCTTTTATCAAGATTGAATAACTAACCAACTGACTAGCTAACCATCACGCTACTTTCCGCCGAGGTGGACAAAGAATAGAATACCATAGCAAAATGCAAAACCAGAAAATTTAACAGAACTTTCAATATTTTAGTCCGCCTCCGTAGTGTAATGGTCAGCACGCTCGGCTACCGTTCTGGAGGTCCCGGGCTCGATTCCCAAGGGGGGTAAAATAAATATAAGTGATTTTTTCACTGTCATAT
This sequence comes from Brachycentrus maculatus, assembly GCF_059751285.1. Classification (NCBI taxonomy): domain Eukaryota; kingdom Metazoa; phylum Arthropoda; class Insecta; order Trichoptera; family Brachycentridae; genus Brachycentrus; species Brachycentrus maculatus. The sequence goes on from NW_028281863.1 coordinate 65,401, forward strand.
TTATTCAATATTACCCTGGACTGGTACCTGAAGCGGAGGGCTGATCACCTTTCCTTCATGTGTAAACGATCAAGATAACACTTTGTTTATATGACGCAGTGCCCTATGCACCATTGGGGTGCGGATAAGGGTTTTATTATTATTAAGTTCTTCAATAACCTGCCTACAGATATAAAAAAAATAAGACAGTGAAATGCTTAAAAATAATATTAATGAAATGAATTTACAGCTTTGGCCATATGTATTAGGCACCCCTTTTAGAATTGGTGTTTATCTTTAAAAACTACGATTTTCTTGGAATTCTAGCATTTTTTTCGGATTGTATCGCATTTTGATGGATTTTATCTACTACTTATTATCTGGTATCCCGACCTAAGACAGTTGGGGGCGTGCTTTATTTAAAAACACTCTTGTTACTAATTTCAAGGGTCAGATTTATATAAGAAACGTTGTTCTCTGGCTGTATATATACATATATCGTAGTCGTACAGGAGAATGTGACCAACTACCAAAATGTAAAATGTTCAGGAGGGCCATTTAAGTCACTATTGCTTAGCAAAAAAATTAACGCCAATAGAGTTAGTCATTTCTAACTAGTCAATATATTGTACTTCCAAGTTTAAAATCCTTTGGGATTTTTTCAGGGCAATATTAAGCTAGTAAGATATCAAAAAGTCAATGATCACGTTTTTGTAAAACAATGCACTTGGTCACTTTTTCCTGTATGACTACGATATATAAAACAAGAAAAAATATAAATGAATTATAAACATAAAAAAGCCTTATATAAATAAATTATATCACCTACAAATATAAACAATAAATATTAAGTGTAAGTCACACTCCAAGCACAAGAGCTTAATCTCTTCATGGAGATAACTGCATAATTAGTATTAATATTGCAATGTCGAAATGCTTAGAAAATTAAAAATAAAATAATTTAAAAAAAACACCCCTACCCTTTTGAAACCCAACAACTTGTCCACTGTTTCTTTTTTATAAATATGTTTAGTCATAAATTAAACCCTGAAGAGAGCAACAGGTTGTTGCCGAAACTAGTTGGTTAGTAAAAATGTGAGTGGATCAGAACACAAAGTATTTTTATTTCTCGAAATAATATATCAATATGATCCACAAAGTTAATGCTTTCAATATTCAAAACATAAGAAAAACTCTTTAAAGTTTTTTTTAATAATAATACAACTCTGTCTTTGCAAACATTTTTCGCCTCTTCCATATTCGTGCATCTCCCCGCCGATTATTCCAACTCTTGACCTGACCCTTTCAAGTATTTGACATACTTTATCATTCCAATTGTCCTTTGCCTTCCTCTGCTCCTATTTTTTACTACATTCCCCTTATAGATATATTTTATACCGTTTTTGCCTCACTCATTTAATTCACACGACCAAGCCATCTTCAACACATCTTTCTAAATTTTATTGATAATGCTTATCTCAGCCTTGCATTCTGTCCTTATATAACTATTCGAACATCTGTCATACATCGTTTTGCCGTGCATTCGTCTGAGAGATCGCATTTCTCTTATCGCAAGCTCCGTATTATTGTTACATACTATATTTCAATTATGGGTCGTGTTTCGATGTATTCCACATCATTTTTATCCTCATACATACGGTGAAAATTATGCGGAATGCATGGGAACACGTGTCATAATAGATTTTTTTTTTAAAGTGGTACTAACCAACTAAAACTTTAATTTAAAACCCCTTTTTATTCGGACGTCACTTTGTGGAAATATCTATCCATTTTTAAATTTAATTTAATTAACTAACTGGTGTCAGTTGTGGTACGGTGGTTAGTGTCGTGGACTCTTAAGTCAAGAGTTTCTCAGTTCGAGTGGGTTTGGGTACCACAATTTGATACCTAGTTATAATAATGAAATAGTATGAAATTGAAATATTTGTGTAAATAACAGAATACAAATATTTTTCTTTTTCTATTAAAAAGATAATTAAAAGACTGGGATCTTTCAAATACCACCCTTTGGAGAATTCATAATTTCTAGATATTTTACTTGAAGTAAGTTAAACAACCATTTGTTTCCCGAAAAAGCTTAAATTTTGTAAAATTTATTTTATTCAAGTGTCGCATTGTTTCAGAACACTGTCATTTTTATTTGCCCCGTAAATTTTTCGGTGCTATCTTTTTTGATTATCCTGAATTTATTAGCGTTACAACCTTCAAAGTAGAAATTAAAACAAAAGGTACATTTTACCTTCTCTTTATAACGGTAAAGGTAATTTTGTCTCTGCTAAGACTTGGAAAATGTTAAAATATAATACACTAAAGATAAGAACTAAGGCGTCGGTGGCATTTCTCACTTCTTTGCTACCTCTCAACCTCTACTAATTTCATATATATTTACTGAAATTTCTGTATAATTTTTTGACATCTCAACATAAATGAAGAAGAATATGGAAGTCTGGATATTTACGGGACTTACGACCAACATATGCCCGGTTAAGTAATCACTTAATACACGTGTAACATTCACCAATTTTACCCATGTAGCAATTCTTTGAATTTCTTTATACCTATATGGTTCAATTTCGAAAGCTTTAATTACTAGAATTTCACTGAAGACATCTATTGGTGAGATGAAAGAAGCTTCTAAATATTTAAAGTTCGATTTGAAGTAAAAAAAGCTATATGTTACAACGAGATCTATATACTACTATTACTTCTTCTACTGCTACTACCATCACACCGTTTCCCCGCAGGGATTGGCAGAAAGAGAATATTGTTCATATAATTTGTATTCGAAGCAACTAACCTTGTGATTTTTCATTTTATAACTGAATTGTTACTTTGTTTTAAAATCACTATTAATATTTTATTATAACTTAATTAAAATTGTTACGTAGATAGTGTTTTAGTATTAATCAGTCTTGATAAAGAAGCGGTTAGCTTTGAAACTGGTATACATTATAAATAAGTAATAATAAAATATTTATAGTGATTTTAAAACAAAGTTTTATTTGAATTATGAATCTATAAATATATATATATATTTTTTAATATGTCATTTTTGAGTTTTCTTATATAAACACAATTCATTTCGAGAAAAACAGTGGTTTTGTCATGCATTTTTTTAGATTGAAAATTTTAAACAATGCAATAAAATGGAAAATCCCTATGTATTAAAACAACATACCACCATAAAACATTATGTAGAAATCTATAAATATTGTTGCTTTTATGTTGTCTTTTGGAAGGCAAAAGTAAATATTTTCCTTAGTGACGTAAAAAATGTGCCCACAGCTTTGGAAAATTTATCGCACAAAATAACGGGCGATTCCTGCCTTCTGGGAATTTATGGCCTGTACCAAATTATTATGAACGAATTTCCGTCCTTAAAGTAACGTTTAAGGACGCTTTATATGAGCGAGGACATTTTACGAAGGCTCCTTGATCGTCGGTATGAAAGTCGTAATGGGGAAAACAAAGCCTGAATGCTTTTTAACGTCTGCCGTAGGAAATAAAATGATAAATAAAAGAATGATTGTCCTTAATGTAAACCACCGAAATAAATCTAATTTAATGTATGGTTGAGTTTGAATGATTTTTTCACTCTAATATTTATTCACTATTACCCTGGTACCTAAAGCGGAGGGCTAATCACCCTCCCTTCGTGTGTTAACGATCAAGATAACACTGCGTTTATATGATGCAGTGCCCTATGCACCATTGGGGTGCGGATAAGGGTTCGAATGAATGAATGAGTAAAGTAAGCTTTTTATTAACTACATATTGAGTGTCTCTAAATACTTGTTCACAAGTCGGGATTATCTCCAATTACGGGTAATTTTTACATTATTGCTATTAAAAAAGCTTAAATGCTTGCTTGTTCCCACCATAGATGTCTCTAGTAAAATTTATTGAATTCAAGTACTGTGTTTCGAGTTTAATCATACATCTAGAAGTTCCAAGAATTTAAATAGTGTGGTTGATAATCATGGGTAGTATTGGTGAATTTTACACGTGTGTAAAGTGATCACTTAAATCAGCCTATGACCGTCGTTAGCCCCGGAAACGCCTAGACTTCCATATTCTTCTTCATCTTTGTTGAGATGACAAAAAAATTACAATAATAGCTCCCATAATTGGAGATAATCCAGATTTGGTTACAAATATTTGGACGCACTCAATATGTTATGTTATTTTTTATTGAGAAGGTGATTTTACATTAACTTTGTGGAATGACATGTTGATTATTAAAAATTCAACACTTGTTTTAGACTAGTCAATGAGTTTTGTTACACACGACTAGTTTCGAAAAGTTATTTTTGGTAGTTATTTTTACTCACTATACTAATTAGACATACTAACATACGTCTCTCAATTAATTATTTCCATTCACAAAATATTTAGAATGAAAATGATAATCCTAAAACACAAAGATGATAAAACCATATATTTATATACATAGAAATGAGAAACGCTTTGAAATTCATGATATTGTTATGTTTGTTTTCAATCTTTCTGTAAACAGCCATAACGATATCATGGTTATCAAATAATTTTCTCATTTTTATGTATGTAAATTAATGGTTCCGTAGTGTAATGGTCAGCATGCTCGCCTACCGTTCTGGAGGTCCCGGGATCGATTCCCAGGGGAGTTTAATAAATATAAGTGATTTTTTCACTATAATATTTATTCCATATTACACTGGACTGGTACCTGAAGTGGAGGGCTGATCACCTTTCCTTCATGTGTAAACGATCGAAACAACACTGCGTTTATATGAAGCAGTGCCCTATGCACCATTGGGGTGCGGTAAGGGTTTTATTATTATTAAATTAATGGTTAAATTCTCTTTGTTTAGGATTTCCCATTGTTTGACAATAGAAAGCTGAAAAAGTGTTTGAAAAAGAGGTTGATTTTTTTTTTATTTCATAAAAGATCCAAAGCTTTTTTAAATATGCCTATTTTTGGTACAACAGTATTAGTGAAAACCATCAAATTACATTTTTCCAACCCCTTAATGGAGCCAGAGCGGATATCAGACATGGCAGTTACTAATGATCTTGGGAAAAAAAATATTGCTACCCTTAAGTTCTTACATTTCTACCCTTAAATCTGGAAACCTTAAAATGTTCCTAGAATGGTCAATTTTTTTAACCCATTGCACCACTAATAAAGATGACATATCGCTTACTCCTTTCAAAAACGTCATAAATCAAAAATCATCAATTTTAACTTATGCATGTTTTGAGAATGCCTAGAAAATGTACTATAACCCAGCAAAAGAGGCACATTTTTAACTAAACATTTACCCGCTACAGGGCAGAAAATGTTGTTTTTGCATTTTAAAGAAAAGTTAATGTTTAATTTTTTTTTTTTAATACCCTAAATATTTTTCAAATGGAGAAAAAACATTCAGGTTTTACCTAAAAAGATCTGTTGCACAGTAAAAAGATCAATAAGTGGCTTGATTTTTATTTTTAATAAATTGTGTTATTATTAAACTGTAAAAACGTTCTCCTGAAAAATCTAGTTTTTTCATTTATGACGTTCTTAAAAGGAGTGAGCGATATTTTGTTCATACATCAAACTATTTAATTATGATTTTTTTTTACAATAAAACAAATGACGTTTCTTTATTGATTAATACTCCAGTTTTAATCAGTCTAGATAATGATAATACTGGAGTATTAATTAGTCTTGATAAAGAAGCGGTTAGCTTCGAAGCCGGTAGACATTTTAATTAAGTTAAAATAAAATACTAAACCATGATACACGATTTACACACAACAAGGGTTTGACGGTCCCAAAAATCAACAGTAAATATGGGAGTCGAACACTACAATATATCGTTCCGAACATTTTTAATTTGTCTCTGACGGATGTCAGAGGTCATAAAAAAAACATTCAAACTTATCCGCACCCCAATGGTGCATAGGGCACTGCATTTTATAAACACAGTGTTATCTTGATCGTTAACACACGAAGGAAAGGTGATCAGCCCTCCGCTTCAGGTACCAGTCCAGGGTAATATTAAATAAATATTAGATCACTTGTATTTATTTGACTCCCCTGGGAATCCAACCCGTGACCTCCAGAACGGTAGCCAAGCGTACTGACCATTACACTACGGAGGCGGACAAAAAAAACTTATAGTGATTTTAAAACAAAGTAACATTTTAATTTTTAAAAAAATCACATCAAAGACAAATCGGCAAATCGCTGGCAATTTATCGGTGACAAATTAAACCTTGGCCGAGGATTCGCCGGCTTTGTGTTTGTTAAAAATTACTTTTTGTCTTTTTTAAACTATATTTTACTCACAAAATTTAAAGTGTGTTTGAAAATCTTTTCACAATTTTCAAGAGTGAAAAATCCGAAATAAAATCAGTAAATTTTCATTCAGAATGACACTCGAGCTATTGAAGATCGAGACTGTATTTCAAAGTCGGAATTTCCCTAATTAATATTTGATAAGGAATTTTTTTCTTATTTTCCCAAGCGATCTTGAATTTCCTTTGATTAATTTTTACATTAACTATATTTTAAATAAAAATGAGGGAAAAAATTCTCTGTCAGTCAGGCGTTTTTCAGCAAATGAAAACAGTATTTTTCAGTGATGGGTCTTTGTTCAAAATGTGAGTCGTGTCAGAAGTCTAGGGAATACCATTTATATAAAAAAATAATTTTAGTGCTTAAAATATTTTAAAAACGGCAAGATTTTAATTGATATCCTAAAACAGATGAAAAAACTGTTCAGATAAAAATACGTAAGTCTGTCATTGGCTGGTTACAGTAATCACATTTAAAGCGATTATTGAAAAGACAAGTATTTATTATTTTTGTTCTAACCTTATTTGTATCTACTGGTACATAGAAGAATGCATCGTTTGGAAGCAGTTTATCTTAATCGTTAATAACATGAAGAAAAGGTGATCAGTCTTATGCTATCAGTCCAGGGTAATGTAATATTAAAACAATTTATTTAATTGGACTGATTTTTCATTTAATAATGAAAAATCCCTTATTAGTTTTCAACCCCTAGGAATCGAATCCGGGATCTCCAGCACGGTAGCCAAATGCGCTGACTACACAAATTACAACTTCTTCAAATTTAGAAAATAAAATGTGTCATTCGGCCATGTCATCCATTATTGCGTGACTCATGATAGAAAAATAACTCAAAATTAATTTACTAAAAGAATATTGTGAAATGTGTTCTCTGCACGGGAAAACCCAGTGAAGCCTATTTTTTTAAATATTTGTTTAAATTGTGTATAAAATGAGATAATTAAATGAATTAATAAAAAATAATGTCACATATTTTTTCACATCTCAAGATAGATGAAGAAGAATGTGGAAGTCAAGGTATTAACAGGGCTAAAGATCTGTCATAGCCTGGTTAAGGGATCAGTTTACACACGTGCAACATTCATGAAATTTATGATGTAAAATAGTGCCAAAAAATTCAGTAGTGTGGTCGTCAATTATGTGTAGAATGGAGAATGTTTCACCTGTATAAAGTGATAATTTAGCTAGCCATTTTATGACACGTTATAATCCATTTGTAAACCTAGACATCCATATTCTTCTTAATCTTTGTTGAGATGTCAAATAAATGTTAAAAAAATGTGAAGAACAAGTATATAATATAAAGAATGGTTTAGGAGTTCCAGGAGCACAGACCAGAAACAAAAATTCATTTAAAATCCGTAAAATGCGCACCAAGTCCCACCAAAATTCATTTTAAAATGGAGCCTGCGATGTGTGCAATGCAATGCTTAATGAAATAGACATAAACAATGTTTTTTTTTAATACGTTTAAGACAAATATTGTTGATGTCTATTTGACTAGTTGAAAAAGAAAATTTATATTATTTTATAAAAACATTTAATAAAAGTTTATTATATAGTTACACTTTTATGTACATAACAGTTTAATTTTATTCAAAGATTACTTAAGTGAAAACCTCTAATTGGAATGGTTTTTTTTTTAAATTTAATTTAATTTTGTTATTTTTGTTAAATATTCTGTTGGTTTTCCAATAAATAAATAAACAAATAAATAAATGAAGCAATGGACGACCGAAAAAATGTAATGATGATTTAGCATTCTTTGGCATTGACGATGTGGAAAAGGCAAAGAGATGAAGAATCTTTGTAAGGACAGAGTGGTGTGGCGTTCTAATCTAATTCTACCTATCCCTGCTGGTGATTAGTTAGTTTTCTATGTATGCAAGTATAGCATGGAGTAGGGATGAGAGAAAATGAAAGAAGAGAGATGAATGCAGTCGGAATACCGTCTCTCAGTGCGGCGAAACCATGTATTTTTTTGTATTATTAACATACATTGTATACATTTATTTAAATCACAATTTTAGACATATTTTTTCAAAAAAATGCAAAGACCCACCAAGCCACCTCGTGTGTCTTGTCGAGGGAGTTCTTTTTTAATACATTTTTTTTGTTTTTAATGATTTTTAACTAATATACACACAATTTTTTTTACAATTTTCATAAAATTAACTCTTTATCATTCACCCATTCCTTTATTTTGCCTTGGTATGGTAAATGTTCCAATGGTGATATAAGGAAAGGGTGGCTATTTATTTTCTCTGCCTACCTCTGTGGAAAAATGGTGTGACGCTTTGTTGTAGTCAGTTATAAATGTTCTAAAAACCAAGGCAGGCGAAATGTACGTTTTGTCAAATAACTTTTGTAACGATTCTCTCAAAAAGTTTACATCTCACGTAATGGTTAGCCTTTTACTTCGCGAAATGTGGTCGGAATTACAAACGTGTTTCCAACTCGAGAAACGAGATAACACTCAAAAGCTTAAAAAAGCTTTTTTGTTTGTAACAACCCTTCATCAGCTTATAAGCTGCTTTAACTGGACTTCATTACGTATGCAAAATGTTACTATAACATAATTTTGAGTATTTCCAAATACTATTTAACAAATCTGTGTTTTTTTTTACCTTGGAGCTATGTTTACATTATTGATCTCTCGAAATAGATTTTATTTTTATTTCTTCTTCTTCTTCTTCTTCTTCTTCTTCTTCTTCTTTTAGGACTAGGTCCTGTCATTCTCGGGTCGCTCCTGGGAGATGAAAGACCAGCTATCCTTCCATCGTTTAGGTGGTCTTCCTGGGGGTCTGATCCCGCTTATGTTGCTGTCCGCTGCCCCCCTTACCACTCGATCCGAACTCGCTCTTCTCACATGATCTCTCCAGAAACGTCTTCTTTCTCTTCCCCATCGCACAACATCTTCAACATCGTAGATTTTTCTTATATCTGAATTTTCTTACTCTGTCGCGAAGTGTTAGGCCTGCAATGGGTCGTAGAGTCTTCATTTCCGATGTCCTAAGAAGGCTTTTTGCTCTCGCGGTGTCGGCTCTTGTTTCCGTGCCGTATGTCAAGATCGGTCTTACGCAGGTTTTATAGACCCTATATAAAACCTGCGTAAGACCGATATTTAATTTTAACTTGTGTATTTTTTATATTTTTATTTAAGGATTTTTATTTTTTATTTATATTACCCGCAAAGCCCCTTCTTTAACAAACTTAGCTTATTGGGAAGGTGAATATTAAATTTGCATCAAAAACACCCAGACCAATTGAAAATAAACCCTTCTTGAATTTATTTTACAATTGGAGGGAATCGAACACCATTTTCGCAGTCGAGCGTTCACCCAACTATGCCACGGCGCCTGTCTTCAAATGTTTGGGTATTTGCAGTGCTTATGATGTGTCATAGGGTTGGTTAAATGATCACTTTACAGAAATGCAACGTTCACCATTTATGATTGATAACCGCACATAAAATGTGAACTCATATCGTTCACTCCTTTCAAGAACGTCATATATCAAAAATCATCAATTTTCAGTTTTGCATGTTTTCGGAATACCCAAAAATGTACTATATCCCAGCAAAAACGGCATATTTTTAACTTAATATTTACCCGCTACAGGGCAGAAAGTGTTGTTTTTGCATTTTGAAGAAAAAGTATTGTTTAATTATTTTTTTAAACATACTAAATATTTTTCAAATGGAGAAAAAACCTACAGGTTTTACCTAAAAAGATCTGTTGCACAGAAAAAGTTCAATAAGTGGCTTGATATTTATTTTTAATGCATCGTTATATATTTTTAAACGTTAAAAACGTTCTCCTGAAAAATCAAGTTTTTTGATTTATGACGTTCTTGAAAGGAGTGAGCGATATGTACAGTGTCATGAAATTAATGATATTAATTTTAAATGTGTGGTTATCAATCACCGGTAGAAAGGTGAATGTTGCCCATGTTTTAAGTACGTCAACCAGCCTATGACATTTCAAAAGCCCAGTAAATATCCAGACGTCCATATTTTTCTTTGTTGAGATAGCATTAATATTTACATTTATAACAGGCTAATTTTTTCAAATACTTCAGGCAGCAGTTAATTTTCAAGTAGACAGTATAATCCAAAGATCTTGTTCCAAAATCGCTTGTACAAACGGCTTTTTTATTCTGTAAAAGGAGTGAGGTTTTGCGGTTTGAATTTCATAAAAAGTTAATTTTCATGTAGGCAGTATAATCCAAAGACTTTGTTCCAAACGTATCAGCTCCACATTTATTTGATTATATGCTGGTGTTACTGCTTACGGTACTGGAACACTTTTGATTAGGAAGACGGAAACGCGCAAGTGAAGACAATATTTTATTTATTTAAAATTACAAAGTTATAAATGTGAAAATAACAAAATTACACCAATATATCGAAAATTACAAAACACAAAGGCGAGAAGAACAAAGCGACACCAATATAAAAACAGAGCGAGCGCGGCGTATACACGCTTTGAATATTATTTAATCTGAGCACACAAAATATTGTCCGCCACCCCTTATATACTATTTTAAAGGAGCTACACGTGGTGGGGACAATATTATAAACAAAATATAAGTCGATGAACTGCGTCTCTTTGTACTTCTCGCGTACATTTATTAATAGTATTTTAATACATAAATTATTCTAAAAATTCACAGATTTTGGCCGAAACAGCTAGTGTTTTTCATGTAAAGGAATAAATCTGTTAAAAATCAGATTTTTCTTGCTATTAGTCGAATAAAAAAAAACAAGACTTACATATTCTTCCACATCTATGTTGAGATATAAAAAAATGTAAGAAAATCACTTTCTTTATTTTGAGTCCTTAAGTGTCGAACCAGAGCGCTTTATTTTGCTGGACAGTTGTGCTAACCACAACGCTATACAGACAGATAAAATAAAAACACCGCATTTCAGCATTGAGCTTGAACGTACATAGGGTGAGTTTTTCAGGTTTGGAAAAACTGAAAAAATACGTTATTGAGTTCTTATCGGCCCTAACCCCTTGAGTGCTGGGAAGACAGTTTGATTTGTAACAGACCCTCGAGTAATTTATTCCAGTCAGAGGTGAGAAAAGGGTTGATGGAGGTGCTGATACCTTTTAGAGATATGTACATCAAAATAAGATACGAGCTTTCAATCTATTCATTCACAAAGGCAGATTGGTCCGTGTTACCCTTCAAAAAGTGGACTTATCCATGAGGAACGTACATCCTAGATATATTGTAAATTAAACATAAATATTTTACCCTGCATCGTAAGACATTTTAGCCTCTAATATTACATATATGGTATAATAAATCTTATTTTTTTATTAAATAAAGGAAGTCTTAGCTCTGTTTTGCTGTTTTGATTTTATAACAACGGTAAAACACGTCTTACTGTTGTTTTTTTTTTTTTGTACAGCATGTTAAACCGTTGATTTTTCAAACAAATAGTATCCCAAGTTTAACAGTAGCAATTTCATGTAAACGATCAAATACGTCTTACTTTCGTATTTTATGAAATCAGTAAAGTATGTTTACGTTGCTTATTCATTAAAATGGTCAAATACGTTTAAATCCTGAAATTTCATGAAAATAGTGCAACGTATTTTAATGTTTTATTTTTAAAAAAAGTTCATCCCGTTTTACTGTTTGTAATTTAATAGATTTATATTATCCACTGACACTTCGTAATGGAATTGCATTTTTAATATATTATTTGATTAAAACCAATATTTTTAGCTTTTCCACTTTATTTTTATTTGACCAGCGACCGGGTTTCATCGTTACAGACATCATCAGACTGGTCTGATGATCAGACCAGTCTGATGATGTCTGTAACGACGAAACCCGGTCGCTGGTCAAATGAAAATAAAGTGGAAAAGCTAAAAATATTGGTTTTAATCTAATAATATATGTTTGTAATTTCTAGAAAAAAGTAAAAAATCTCTTTTACTTATGTAATTTCGTTATTTCACAAAAAGATAGCACCTATTTATTTATCTGTTTCCCTATTTATTTTTTCAAAACATATTAAATACATAAGTCATACATTTAATATGCCCGATGAGTAATTTCTCTTTTTGGGACATGGGATTAAGGTTAACGAGACTGGAACACAAATAATAAAGCTACAATAAGGATTGTAATAAAAAAAGCAAAACTAATACATGGCAAAATATCAAAATATCAATAAACAGGTTTAAAAAGAAGACAAAAGAACCATATTTAAAATAAATAAATGAGATAACCTTAAGGTAAGAAGCATATTGAAAATATAAAAAACATAAGGTAAGAAGCATATTGAAAATATAAAAAACATAAGGTAAAAACAGAATAAGATAATATGACTAATCATAACATATATATTTTCATGAAGTATTTTTTCAGATCATTTATTTTGAATTCGCGAATTAAGTTGCTAAAGTTTAAAGTTTTACTAAAGTTATCTCATGAAAACAGTTGAACCAAAATTTGCTATAAAATCGTCATTATAATTTAAATTTTTTATTTTATTTTATTTATTTTTCATCATACATAGATACATTCAAATATACATATTCATTTCATATATACATTTATTACACATATTACGGCTCTTTAGGCATGGCCTGTGTTGAGCCGAATACTAACATGTTAATACAATTTTTATATAATTTTTTTTATTTTTAATAATCTTTATTTGTATAATTATTACATTATAAACATAACATACAGGAGATACAAAAATTATTTACAGTTTAAATGTTTTTCAGTGAGATAATTACACCTGGACTTTAATTAATTCAATTAATAATATAAAATTGTCCGCCTCCGTAGTGTAATGGTCAGCACGCTCGGCTACCGTTCTGGAGGTCCCGGGTTCAATTCCCAAGGGAGGTAAAATAAATATAAGTGATTTTTTCACTGTCATATTTATTCAATATTACCCTGGACTGGTACCTAAAGCGGAGGGCTGATCACCTTTCCTTCATGTGTAAACGATCAAAATAACACTGCGTTTATATGACGCAGTGCCCTATGCACCATTGGGGTGCGGGTAAGGGTTTTATTATTATTATTAATAATAATATAAAAAAACACGTCAAAAACAAACCAATACAGAAATTTCGAGGTGAAATAAATAAATTAAAAAAGCTGTATTAAAAGAACATTAAATTTAACACATTTGGCAATTTAAAATATTTGTCATTTCTCCTGCATTGGAGTCGGAACAATGGTCTACAGTAGCCATCCACGACTTTCATTATTGTTGTGTTTGCAGTTAATTATCAGCGCGGGGGATCTGATTCATTTGGGGGATGTGGTTTGGCGTGTTCCACTGGGTTTTGATGCATTGCGGATATAGATATAAAACGAACGGTGTACGCTGTGAACTTTCGGACGACCCCAATACGTGTCGATATTGAATGAGCCACTAAGTGCTACATCGGTAAATATGTACACAAGCAAGTCGCGCTTTTCGTATTACTTGGAAGTAACTACCATATACAGGCTACGCTGTGGCTCAATCTGGTTAAATGGAAAAAATATATGTTTTGAATATTGAAAGCATTAACTTTGTGGATCATATTAATATATTATTTCGAGAAATAAAAATACGTTAAACAGATTTATGGAGCGAATGTAGTTGGAAAAAGAAGCAAAGGACGACCGAGGAAAACTTGGCACAATCAGGTATGTCAAATACTTGAAAGCGGCCGGGTTAGGAGTCGTAATAATCGTCGGGTATGTATGAGGAGATGCATGAATGTAGAAGAGGCAAAGAATGTTTGCAAAGATAGAGTGGTGTGGCGTTCTATTCTCTCTGCCTACCCCTGCGGGGAAGCGGCGTGATGGTTAGTTAGTTAGTTAGTTAGAAATAAAAATACTTTGTGTTCTGATCCACTCACATTTTTATTTAACCAACTAGTTTCGGCAACAACCTGATGCCCTCTTCAGGGTTACATTTATTACTAGTTACATTTATTACATTTATTACTAGTAATAAATGTAACCCTGAAGAGGGCAACAGGTTGTTGCCGAAACTAGTTGGTTTAATAAAAATGTGAGTGGATCAGACCACAAAGTATTTTTATTTCTCGAAATAATATGGAAAAAATATAACTTACTGATTTAAAACATTTTGAGTGTGTCCAAATACATGTTCACAAAATGTGGATTATCTCCAATTACGGGAGTTTTTTAAATGACTCCTGTAATTGGAGATAATCCAGATTTTGTGAACAAGTATTTGGACACACTCAAAATGATATGATATTATAAAATATAAAAAATAAACATTTTTACGTAAAAAAAACCGGTTTAATTACAAATAGGTTTCAATGTTTTAATTCAAGCCAGGTCTCGGAATTTATTTAAATTACATTCAGAAAACAAAAAAGGTTTTATAAGAAAAAAACGCGAGTTCATTATGTCTGCGCTTAGCAACTTAGGGGTAAGTTGAAACTTCTTAGTTATTCTGGATCTTGGTAATTAATCACTCAAACGCAGGGCCTAGAACTAATGACTATGCTCTGAATTATTTTAAATAATTAATAAGGGAGGGGAAATTCACATTTTGCATGCGTTTACGACGAGGAATATATATCGCTCACTCCTTTCAAGAACGTCATAATTCAAAAAAGCTCTATTTTTCAGGAGATCGTTTTTAAAGTTTAAAAATAAAATGCAATGTATAAAAATAAATATCGAGCATTTATTGGTGCCCTATGCACCATTGGATGGGGATAAGGATGGGTCCGCACTCCAATGGTGCAAAAGGCACTGCATCATATAGAAGCAATGTTATCTTGATCGTTAAATACACGAAGGAAAGGTGATCAGCCTTCCGCTTCAGGTACCAGTCCAGTGTCATATTAAATAAATATTATACTGAAAAATCACTAATATTTAATTTGACCCTCTTGGGAATCGAACCCGGGATCTCCAGCGTGGTAGCCTAGCGCGCTAACCACCACACTATGGAGGCGGACTAGAATACTACTTTACTTCAACCTTCTTCTTGAGTCCAGTATTAAACAAAGGCCTCCCTTTGGATTTCCTCATCTCACTTCTTTTTGACACTATTTTTTGACATCTCATCAAAGATGAAGAAGAATATGGAAGTCTGGGCATTTACGGGGCTGACGACCGTCATAGGCTGGTTTAAGTTATCACTTCACACACATTCACCAATTCTACCCATTATTGACAACCACACTACTCAAAATCGTGGAAGTTCTATAGGGAAGAAACCTTGTTCTTGAATCACTAGAACTTCACTAGAGACATCTATTGGTGAGATGTAAAGAAGCTTTTTACTAAGCAGAAACTCTTATATGAGTATCTGAGGTCCGAATCCTGGATTACAATCACACACATGAGAAACGCCAGAAAATACCATTTTCATTTTTATTATTTAAGCTTATAATTTGACCACATAATTTATTTATAACATTTTGAGACATATTTGGACACACTCAAAATATTGTTGATTGTTTTATGTTTTGTATCAGTCTGATAAAGTCTGTTGGTAAAAAAAGTGCGTACGTTTCAAATAAGTAATTCGAAGTACGCCTGGAAATCATGCTTCGTTCATTACAAAAGCACTAATGAAATTAGAGGTTATTTCTCAGCGCAATTTATATTCTTCTCTCGTACGCATTTCCCAAAAGAAATAATTCAAGCTACAATCAAAATCACGCAGTCCAGTCACAGAAAATTAAATTAATATTGGCCGGTATTACAAGTCTCGTGGTTCTAATATTGATTTTGTGTTAAGTTACAGGTAAATATTCAATTTTAGATGAATGTTGCATTTATTATTTACCTTGCTTAATATATTATGCACAAGGTTTATAGATCGATGAGCGGATTTTTGATACCTTCCATCTAAAAACATGTTTTATTTTAATATATGTCAGAAAATATGTCAGGGGGTAAAATAAATACAAGTGATTTTTTCACTGTAATATTTATTCAATATTACCCTGGACTGGTACCTGAAGCGGAGGGCTGATCACCTTTCCTTCATGTGTAAACGATCAAGATAACACTGCGTTTATATGACGCAGTGCCCTATGCACCATTGGGTGCGGATAAGGGTTTTATTTATATGTCAGAAAAATAAAAATGGTATTTTCTAGCGTTTCTCATGTGTGTGATTGTAATCCAAGATTCGGACCTCACATACTAATATAAGAGTTTCTGCTTAGTAAAAAGCTTCTTTACATCTCACTAATAGATGTCTCTTGTGAAGTTCTAGTGATTCAAGAACAAGGTTTCTAAATTGGTTCATATATATATATATATATATATATATATATATATATATAGAACTTCCGAGAATTTGAGTAGTGTGGTTGTCAATAATGAGTAGAATTGGTGAATGTTACACGTGTGTAAAGTGATCATTCAAACCAGCCTATGACAGTCGTCAGCCCCGTAAATGCCCAGACTTCCATATTCTTCTTCATCTTTGATGAGATGTCAAAAAACAATATGAAAATAACTCCTGTAATTGGAGATAATCCAGATTTTGTGAACAAGTATTTGGACCCACTCAAAATGTTGTAGAAAAAGGAAAGGTGAAATAATGTAATAACCCTTTCCAGTCCTATGTCAAATGTCATTCGACATTTTTTTCTTCATCAGTTTAGTGTTAAAACAGAAGCAAACATATTTTTGTCACTCGTATTTAGTGTGCGGTATACTTAACGTGACCATTTATTTTTGTCCTCAAAACGGGACATCTACCAGTATTTACGTAATAGTATGTATATCCAAGAAAACGCGTATTTTTCATAGTTTTTTATGTATTCATAAAAAGAAAAGGAACGTTGATAAAGAAAATAAGAGGAATAAATAATATAAATATGAAAAAAATGTTATCTTATATCGGGACAGACTATCTTAAAACGGGACGGTCCCGTTCAAAACGGGACGTATGGTCACTTTAGGTATACTGGACGAGGATTCAATGATTTTTATAAACACTTGAATGTGTAACTTTCTACCTGAGAAGGATACAAAGGGTTTGTTTTGGGGGCTGGCTCGGTACCCGTCACTCGGATGTCCGGCTAATTCTGCCCACTATTGACAACCACACTAATCAAATTCTTGGAAGTTCTATATATATGAACCAATTTAGAAACCTTGTTCTTGAATCACTAGAATTTCACTACAGACATCTATTGGTGAGATATAAAGAAGCTTTTTACTAAGCAGAAACTCTTATATTAGTATGTGAGGTACGAATCCTGGATTACAATCACACAGATGAGAAACGCCAGAAAATAGTGGTCGTTATTGTGAACTCAATGATGAAGCGTTATGAGATTGATGTTATATGTATAAGTTTAAAAACAAAAAAACAAAACAAAACATGGCTTAATACAGGCCATGCCTAAAGAGCCGTAATATACATAGTAAAAAAAATGTATGTATCTATGAAATAAAAAAACTAAAAACTCACTAACTAACCATCACGCCGCTTCCCCGCAGGGGTAGGTAGAGAGAATAGAGCGCCACACCACTCTGTCCTTGCAAACATTCTTTGCCTCTTCCACGTTCATGCATCTCCTCATACATACCCGCCGATTGTTACGACTCCTAACCTGACCACTTTCAAGTATTTGGCATACCTGTATTTGGCTAATTTTGAAATAAATAAATAAAATTAAAAATAAATATTTAAAAAGTTCCACGCGAAGACTCAAGACAAGTGATATTTTAAATCTCCTTTGAAATTCGAGAAACACTTTCTTCTTCCACCCCTTAACAGCATCCAATGGTGTACAGGGCACAGATAATTTCACTAAGTATCCATTAGATTTATAGAAAACGTAACAAGCTACCCTTACGTCCAATAAATACATCCGTTACCGGCTTAGCAAAGTAAGGGTTTAACGAAAGAAATATAAATTAAAGAGCTTTTATTAGGGTAGTGGAACTTCGAGGTCAGAATAGGGGTGAGAAGGTGATGAAATATATCCTATTTACAACGGATTTATAAGTTCTTTTCCCTGACTTATATGGGAGTCCAGTTATTTCAGCGTACGAGGTGAAAGAGTTTTATCTCTCCATTTGGTAACACATGATTTATATGCTGCAGAGATTTCAGTATATGTCGGATGATTAGAAAACAAGAAATGAGAGTAAATCAAAGATTATGGTGTTTGAAAGGGGAAAAGGAAGGAGAATGCAAATTTTGGGATCATTTTGAATTTCCAGAAATAAGTGCAAGAATACTTTTGTAAAGGAAGTATGACTTCAAACTTAGAAATTGAACACACACACACACACACACACCTTGTATGCTGTGGCACAGACTGTTTTATTGGAAATGAAAGATATTTGATGACACACAATACTAATAAACTATAAATGTAATAAAGTTCAAAGAAGTTTTGTTTTTAAAATATATTTTTACCTAGTATATGTGTTCACAAAAACGAACACATATTCAAATATTGTTAGAATTCGTATTATTTAAATTTATATTGAGATAATTCAAGATGCAATATATATATATATATATATATATATATATATATATATATATATATATATATATATATATATATATATATATATATATATATATATATATATATATATATATATATATATATATATATATATATA
The DNA here is from genome assembly GCF_059751285.1 of Brachycentrus maculatus. Taxonomy (NCBI): domain Eukaryota; kingdom Metazoa; phylum Arthropoda; class Insecta; order Trichoptera; family Brachycentridae; genus Brachycentrus; species Brachycentrus maculatus. The sequence continues at coordinate 84,368 of NW_028281863.1, forward strand.
TATATATATATATATATATATATATATATATATATATATATATATATATATATATATATATATATATATATATATATATATATATATATATATATATATATATATATATATATATATATATATATATATATATATAAATATATTTATATATATATATATACATTTATATATAAATATATTGGTTTTTAAGAAACATCTGAAGCTTGCGAAACTAGTCAACAATTAAATTCAAGGGGTTAAAAACAAGTGTTCTTTTTTTCATATTGTTTTTTGACATCTCATCAAAGATGAAGAAGAATATGGAAGTCTGGGCATTTACGGGGCTGACGACCGTCATAGGCTGGTTTAAGTGATCACTTTACACACATGTTACATTCACCGATTCTACTCATTATTGACAACCACACTAATCAAATTCTTGGAAGTTCTAAATAACCAATTTAGAAACCTTGTTCATGAATCACTAGAACTTCACTAGAGACATCTATTGGTGAGATGTAAAGAAGCTTTTTATTAAGCAGAAACTCTTATATTAGTATGTGAGATCCGAATCCTGGATTATAATCACACACATGAGAAACGCCAGAAAATACCATTTTAATTTTTATTATTAAGCTTATAATTTGACCAGATAATTTATTTACAACATTTTGAGTGTGTCCAAATACTTGTTCACAAAATCTGGATTATCTCCAATTACAGGAGTTATTTTCATATTGTTTTTTGACATCTCATCAAAGATGAAGAAGAATATGGAAGTCTGGGCATTTACGGGGCTGACGACCGTCATAGGCTGGTTTAAGAGATCACTTTACACACGTGTAACATTCACCAATTCTACCCATTATTGACAACCACACCTGTTCTTTTTTTACTTATTTTAAATAAATACAGAAGTTTGTGTATATAAATTTAAAAAAAATACGGCTTTATAAAAACTTTCCTCAATTCATTTATATTGTGAACTCACACGTACTGTATCACGAGATTTATCAATACATCTAGGAGTTTCAAAAAAATTCAAAAGTGTGGTTGTCAATCATGAATAAATGTTGCACGTGTGTAAAGTGTTCAATTAACCAGCCTTTGACAAGTCGTACACCCTGTAAATACCCAAACATCCATTTTTGTCCTCATCTATGTTGATATTTGAAAAATTGTAATCGTATTATTGTTTACATTTGGCGAGTGTTTTTGCCTAGACTTTTCACACATGAATTAAATGAAAATATAGTAACATGAATAGTAAATCCACTCACGAGTAGGCATAGGGTATGAAACTTATAAAGTTGACTTATAAACTTATAAACTTATAAATCCCTGAGTAGGGACTTAATAAACGGTATTGCATAAGCCGTAGCAAGATTTCAGAGTCACTTAGACATTAGGTAATTTTAAAAAAAAAATTTTTTTTTTTTTTAATAAATACTTAAGTGAATAAGCTCCCGTTTAGTAAAACGCTTTTCCGGAAATTTTCTTCGGCAGTCCTTAAGTGCGCGATTCATCATCCAGACGTCAGACGTCAGTGTGCCTAATAATGCCATAATGCCAAGTTAATACGAGGCTCTGACGTAAAATTTAAGCATGTTACTGTCATTTGTGTCCTCATAAGTCAAATTCTAGTTAGCTCCCACCCCCCACCCCTAGATCGCTCGTAATCTATACTAGATTTACGTTGTTAAGTCACCCTCTGCCATAAAAATGGATCCACGGATGTGTGGGGCTGTTTCACAAATGTCTCGCCTACTTTCGAAATTTGCCAGATCTATGTTAGTCTATTTTACAAAAAATGCAAAATTCTCCGGGTAACATTTATGCTTTAAATATGTCTGTCATAATATAAAATATTGTGAATTAGAGAATTTTCCCATTTTTTCATTTTTTTCAGTATTTAAAAAAAAACACGAAACACAAACCGATAATGACTTTATTTTAATTTTTGACCTATCCCCGCTTTCTGATTGGCCGATATGGGTCAGAGGGCAAGTTTCATTAATATATAGCGGAATTTGAAATACAACGCTGTTTTTAAGTATTTTAAGCAGGGTTTTCTACTACTTATATAAATATTTGAACAATTAAACCCACAATAGGCATTCCGATAGAGTATTTATTTTAAAACTTAAAAAATTGGATCTGGTGGATTTTGTAATTAGGAGACACAATTGCCTTGAGGATATAAACTAGCAAAGAATCAACATTTTTAATACAAATTTTACTCAGTTAATACCACTATTTCAACTACGGTGTTGCAAAATGATGCGGAATGCATGGAAACACGTATCACAATAGATTTTAAAAAATATTTACTTATTTTAACTTCATGAACAACAAAAAAAAAACGTAATTCTTGTGATTCTTTTACAATGTTACACAATTGAATCATATTATAGAAATTCCAAGAATCTGAGTACTGTGGTTGTCAATCATGGGAAGAATTGGTGAATGTTACACGTGTTATCACTTAAATCAGTCTATGCCGGTCGTAAGCCCCGTGAATACCCAGACATCTTATTTTCCATATTCTTCTTAATCTATTTTGAGATGTAAAAAAAATCATGAAAAACTCCTATCATTGGAGATAGTCAAGATATATAAACAAGTATTTGGACGCTCTCAAAATGTTATTAAAATTAAGAGGACCGATTTTTGTTAGTGCATTTAAACAATGTTATCATTATCTAGACTTCGTTGTTGATATATTAACTTTAAATTGTAATTTAATATATTAAATTTCTTTTTAATAGATTTATATTATCCACTGACACTTCGTGATGGAATTGCATTTTTATTTTATTATTAGATTAAAACCAATATTTTTAGCTTTTCCACTTTTTTATTTGACCAGCGACCGGGTTTCGTCGTTACCGACATCATCAGACTGGTGAGAGGCTATACAAATTGTTATGTTATATATAAAATAAGTTATGTTATATATAATTTCTCATAAAATTATATCAAATCATGGTTATCAACTCCTGCCTTATTTTATATATAACATAACAATTTGTATAGCCTCTCACCAGTCTGATGATGTCGGTAACGACGAAACCCGGTCGCTGGTCAAATAAAAAAGTGGAAAAGCTAAAAATATTGGTTTTAATCTAATAATAAAATATTAAATTTCATTTGTTAATAAATTGACTTTCATTTGTGATTACATTTTGGCCAAATAAATGGTAAGGACTCCTGGTTTGAATTCTGTCGCGATAAAATTATATCTAATATTATTTATTATTACAATTTCTACTATTCCCAAATGCGTAGTACGTAGTAAGGTTGTATTTACAAAGGCAGTGTTTGCGTATATAATACCATAAATGTACGAAGTTTCACAACCCTTATTATAACCCCTTTCTGCCCCTAAATAAATCAACCCTCTAGAACAATCCATGCATAAAAGTGAACGTGACGATTGCCTCTAATATATCTCAATAACTGTTATATTAATGTAATATGATATTCGGTTGTACTTTTAATACAAAATATAATACTTAGATCATTTCATGGGTAATGAAATTATTCATTTTATTTTTTGACATCTCATCAAAGATAGAGAAAATATGGAAGTCTGAGCATTTACGGGGCTGACGACCGTCATAGGTTGGTTTAAGTGATCACTTTACACACGTGTAACATACACCAATTCTACCCATATTGACAACCAAAATACTCAAATTCTTGGAAGTTCTATATATATGAACCAATTTAGAAACCTTGTTCTTGAATCACTAGAACTTCACTAAAAACATCTATTGGTGAGATGAAAAGAAGCTTTTTACTGAGCAGAAACTCTTTTATTAGTTTGTGAGGTCCAAATCCTGGATTATAATCACACACATGAGAAACGCCAGAAAATATAATTTTCATTTTTATTATTTAAGCTCTTAATTTTACCAGATAATTTATTTACAAAATGTTGTAAATTATTCATTAATTCATTAGGTCGTTACTTTACGGCCTCTTTTAATTTATTGTTTGATTTTTACTTGGTAAATATAAAAATTTCTTAAAATCTATTATGACACGCGTTTTGTTGCATTCCAAATCATTTTCAAAAACCGTGCGTGTATATCAATTAAAATAACATATTTGATTTTTTGATTCGGACGTCACTTTATGGTAATACCTCTTCCTTTGTGTTTTAAGTTTTACTCGGTAACTATCACTATTTTTTAAAATGTATAGTGACACGTGTTTCGATGTATTCTGCATCATTTTTATCCTCATACATCGGTGAAAATTATGCGGAATGCATGGGAACACGTGTCACAATAGATGTTTAAAAAAAATGGTAGTAACCAACTAAAATTTAAATAAAAAGCCCATTTTTTGATTATTTGATTCGGACGTCACTTTGTAGTAATATCTATCCATTTTTAAATTTAATCTAACTAACTAACTAACTTGTGTTGGGTTGTAATCCCGTGGTTAGTGTAGCGGACTCGTAAGTCAGAGTTTCTCGGTTCGAACCCACTCTACCACAATTTGATACCTATTTATTTATTTATTTATTTATTAATTGAACGGCTAAAGTCTTTAAGATTATACATATATACAGTATCTAATATAAAAATACACTAATGAGTACACTTACAGAGAAGCAAAAAGTCTTATAACATAAAAAGAACATTACACTGAACTGATCACTATCACTTCAGCTTATTTTATGTATTAATTGTTATATCAAACAGATTTCATTTAGTCTACTAATTTTAATTTTATTGTTAAAAGCACATAAAAATTAATATTGTGACATTTGTTTCACCTAGTTTTGGCATTTTCAAACGAATGTGAAGATTAAATGGACCGACGGTCCTTATGTAGCTAAACAATTCTAGGTACTTCAGTAATAGTTTTAACATATCGCTCACTCCTTTCAAGAACGTCATAAATCAAAAATCGTCAATTTTCAGTGGTGCATGTTTTCGGAATGCCCAGAAAATGTACTATATCCCAGCAACTTTAACTTTATAATTTTAACTTAATATTTACCCGCTACAGGGCAAAAAGTGTTGTTTTTGAATTTTGAAGGAAAGGTATGGTTTAATTTTTTTTTCAATAAACTAAATATTTTTCAAGTGGAGAAAAAACCTTCAGTTTTTATCTAAAAAGATTTGTTATACAGTAAAAAGTTCAATAAGTGGCTTGATATTTATTTTTAATACATTGTAATATATTTTTAAACTTTAAAAACGTTCTCCTGAAAAATCAAGTTTTTTTATTTATGACGTTCTCGAAAGGAGTGAGTGATATGCAGTGATAATTTACGGGAGACAACAATAGTTAATGGGAGATGTAGGTACGTACCCTTATATTTATTTTTTGGGAAAGGAAGAATCTATTGACATGGCAATTATGAGAGAATTAATGTTTAAAAGCAAAGCTTATCTTCCAGCTTAGTTTTTTTAAATACTACATGTGAATATCTGTTAGAATGCCTAGATGCTTCTGTATCAGATCTGGGAACGCGGTGGTACAGCTTTCAATATGATCAATTCATGTTATTCAAGTAGTGATCAAAGAAGGTTTGCTTACATTCGACACAGTGCCCTAAACACCATTGGGTGCCGATAAGGTTGAGAAAAAGAATGATAAATCAGATTATTTATTAATCCATTTTAATTTTTGTTTTGCTTAGTAAATACCACTTTTTACTTCAAGTTTTTATTTGAATTACAGTGGTATATTTAATAGTGGTATTTACTGTTAAAACATTAATTTTAAATGTTTTTTTATGAGACTGCCGAATCAATTAAAGAATCTTTTATTCTTCAGATGTGTTTTCTGTTACAAATTGAAAAATATATTTACGTAATGGCTGAAGCTGGCCACGCGCTGATGTGGCTCAGTCTGGTTAAATAGAAAAGAAAAAAGAACACATTAAAACATACGCGTATTCAAATGCAATGTTGTAATAAAATTTCAATGCCATCGGAGAATTATTTGAGTGGATTTGAGATTATGGACGAACGACTATTACGTTTTTATTTGTATGGATAATCTATAAAAATACAAATTTATGGTATATACTTAATTTAATTTTTGAAATGAACTTCTCCATTATTTATGTTATTAAATATTATTTTCTAATAAATGACAGTTATAAAGGTAATATTTAAGGTTTATATAAATGCATTATTTGCTCTGTTAGAGGAATTATAAAAATTTCATAAATACAAATAAAATACATTATTTTTTGTTTCAAGTGTTACTTAATAAATACTTTTTTTCAAATCTATTTCAACACGTGTTTCGATGCATTCCGCATCATTTTAATTCTTATACAAACGGTATTTCAAAATGAAACGGAATCATCAAAACACGTGTAACAAAAAATTATAAGAATTATTAGTATTTACTATTTAAAAAATATATTAAAAATGGATTTTCCCATAAAGTTACTTTCGAATCAATTAATGAAAAAAATATTTATTTATGATTTTAAACAATTATATTTAATTTAATTCATTTCTTATTTTCGTTTAATTTCACTAATGCATCATAAAATATTTAAAAATAGCGTTATTTACAAAGTAAAACTTAAATTAAAAATGGATAAATATTACCGCAAAGTGACTGCTGAATTAATTGATAAAATTAATGGGGTTCTACTAAATGCAAAATAAATTAATTAAAACTGAAGTTTTTGAAACCAAAATTTGTATTTGTGTTTCAAATTTCAGCATTGAAAAATTGTAACTCACCGTTCGTTGATTTTCTTGAGCATGTCAAACATTTTGATAACAATTTAACCGCCCACTTTTAAACCTGAAAACTTAACAACAACCTCACAGCACTTAACAATATTTACATCCCGCTTTTCCGGTCGTAGTTGGTTAAAATTTGGAGATGGACAGCTTTGGCGACACTCGACAGTCGCATGATCGACGGGAGATCGATTTTTATCGGCCGGAAGTCGATTTTTAGCGACCGGATGCGATTGTTTACCCGGTTCGTGCCGCCGGAAGACGAGTGCGTTGGCGCTGTGTGAGAATTTCGCGGCCAACTGAAATTGTTACGTCACTGGGTTACCTAACTTGGGGAGGCTTTCAGAATTCGACGCCTGAAAAACTGAAAAGTTTCAGGAATTTGTTTTTTTTTATCATATCTCAACTTTGTTTTTTTTTTTGGTAACGTTTGTTAAAACGTTGAATGTTTTAATGTTTAAATAATAAAACAAGAAAAAATTACAACAAAATTTAAAACCTATATAATTATGACCCTTGCGCTAAATTGTAATTATTCAAAATTAAACACTTGCATAAGACCAATAATTAAGTATTTTTTCACAAGACTATTTTCTTAAACTACAGATGCTTTCATCGATAGGTAATCACAGTTTTTGTGGTCACCTGTCGATGAAGACATTTATAGTTTTCGAAACTAGACGTGAAATAAAACTCAATTAGTCGTCTAATACAAGTTTTACATATTAAATTATCTGAAAATGAAAGCTTTAAAAGTTTTTGCTAAATGGAAGCTTTCTAAATCAATAAAAAATTGATTGGTGTGGTAATATAGTATCACGAATGCAAACGTTGTAGGACTTTAAGTCAGATGCCATATATGAACACCTGATGTTTATCAGTATGTTTAAACAAACCCAACAAATCAACAACAAAATCAGGAACTACAATAGATGTTATGTTTTCTCGTTTTTACGAAAATATATTTTAGCTCATATCACAAATTCATTATTTTTTTGTCCTCCTCCGTGATGTAAAGGTTTGAGTGTTGAGCTACCGCGCTGGTCCAAGGTTCGATTCCTAAGAAGAGAGGGTGAAAATAAACAAAAGTGATTTTACACTCTGGTATTTATTTAATATAATTCTGGACTGGTCCCAGAAGCGCAGGAGTGGATCACCTTGCCTTCATGTAAGTAATAATCAAAATATCACAGCGTCAATACGCTGCAGTGCCCTATGCACCATTGGGAGCGGATAAGGGTTAGACGAGGAATTTATATCAATATTATCAATTGAAACTCTTATAAATGATAATTTAAATATTTAATAAATAGGATTTTTTGTGCAAATTAGGGATTGTTGTATTTCTTTTGATATGCTCTCTTTCTCTATCTATGCTTGTCTCTCACTCTTAATCACTATTTTTCTTTATTTTCTTAGAGGCTTCTATAACGTATACGGTACTGAAAGCGACACTCGAATAGCACAGATACTGAACAACTGATGAAAGTATTTCCCAATTAATAATTTGTTACTAACGCTGCACAAATTGAAAAGGAATTATTTCCCCCGGACCAATCAATAAATTTATCAGCAAAATTCACTGATAAGGTTTCTCCAATAAACCATATGAACTATTTAAGGATTGATAAGATATGCTCGAGGATATTGTAGCAATTGGCAGAGAATTTAATTGATTAAAAAAAACGTTTCGAGTGTTTGAAAATACTTATTCACATATCGCTCACTCCTTTCAACAGCGTCATATATTAAAAAAATATATTTTTCAGATCGTTTTTGACGTTGAAAAATATAATAAGATTTATTAAAAATTAATTCAAGCTTTTTACTGTGCAACAGATCTTTTAAGATAAAACCTGAATATTTTTTCTCCATTTGAAAAATATTTAGTACATTAAAAAAAATTATTAAAAATACCTTTTCTTCAAAATGCAAAAACAACACTTTCTGCCCTGTAGCGGGTAAATATTAAGTTATAGTACATTCAGTTATAGGTAAGATATAGAACATTTTCTGGGCATTCCGAAAACATGCACAACTGAAAATTTACGATATTTGATGTATGACGTTGTTGAAAGAAGTGAGCGATATCTAGTTTATCTCCAATTAGGATTTATTTATTATTTTTTTACATATTTATTGTCATCATAGATGAAAAAAAATATGAAATCTGAGCATTTACGGTAATTAATGGCCGGCAATGGCTAGTTTGAGTGATCACTTTACACACGTGTTACATTTACCAAATCAACCCATGATTGACAACCCCACTAGTCAAATTATTGAAACTTTTAGATAAATTTATTAAACTCGAAACATAGTGTTTGAATTTACTAGAATTTCACTAGAGACGTCTATGGTGGGATTGAAAAAAGGATGGGATGAGATTTTATACATAATCAAACACTGTGTTTTATAGTCTACTGACTTGTATTTTAGTATTATAAAAACATAAAACTAAAATTTGTGATAAACTTTTCGCCTTGTTATGGCCATTTTTAAACTAATATAATTGATAATATAATTTATTGCAATGGATAAATTGCGGAAAAGAATGATAAAAGTAGAATTAATGCAGTCAAAATGCGATTTCTCAGTGCGGCAAAGCTACATGGTGGAGCGTGGTCACTTATTTTAAAAAATTAGAACGCAATAAGTATTGTCAGTATGGATAAATTTTTTTGTTGTTATTTACAGTGCACGTTTAAGGTTTTATTTCAGTGCTTTTTGAAAGCGGCATCTCAAATACTACAGCCGTCATCGTTAAAACGCTGAAACCAATGTTTCAAGGTAGCCCCACAAAATAGTTTCAGGGAGCGTAATCTGACTATCGCGCTGGCCAGTGAATATCGCCCGTGAGAGAAATAAGTCATTCGGGAAAGTTTCAATTTCCCGCAAAAAAATTGATAAAACTTTCATCTCCTACATCCGTTTCTTCCAGTCTGGATTTAAATTAATAAATAATATAGAAAAAGTAGATAAATATAATAAATCAGGAATTTATTCCTTACAGTGCTCATCGTGTTCCAGCTTATATATAGGAAAAAACATCTAGAAATTATAATAATTATTTTGAATTTGCCAATCTTTTAGATATTAGAAATAGAAAATAATCACTCATTTGATAAAAATAAAGGTCTAAATATATTACACACATGCAATAGAGGACTTTAATAATATTACTTAGTCATATTAGAAATTCAAACTGCAATTAAAATTCATTTACAAGTTATAAATACTCAATTAAATAATTTTGCTGAAAGTCCGTTATTAAATATGTTTCCAATCACTCATCATCCCTTATCCCTTTTCGACCGTGACTGCCAATCAACACAAAAAATAAAGCCACTTGAGATCTACCTAAGCTTCTTTCCTTAACCATCAAAATATTTTGAATATTGTTAAGTAGATAGTGTTTTAGTATCAATCAGTCTTAATAAAGAAGCTGTAAGCTTCAAAACCGGTAGGTATTATAATTACGTTATAATAAAATATTCATAGTGATTTTAATCCGTAATTATATTATGGATGTAATAACTTGAAAAAATGATGTGATGACGACATTTTTGACTGCCGAAGTTTTCAGGCGTCGAAATTTCGAGAAGACGTCGAATTTCCTTACCAGCGGGCGCACAGCGGAAAGCTACCCTAGCGGGGCGTCGGTAAAACAGGCTCCACCCTTATCGACTCCGAGTGGGGGTTATTTTAAAAACTTTCTTCAGTCGAAACCGAAATATCAAACTAGCTATCGATTGGCACACTATCTCGTAGTATTGTCGTGGCACCATATACTGTAGGTGTTCAAATACTATCCGTGGGTAGGTCTTTTAATACCTATGACTGGTATTTTGGAATAAGCTAGTAAGAGAGTCGATTAGCTGCCGATCACTAGCAGTTTATTACAGCTAAAGACGAACGAATGAAGAAGGATAAAAAAAAATATACACAGCTAATATTTTTATTTAATTTATTTTGTTTATTTTTTATCATACACATACTCGAATTTGCATTTAACAATAATGCCTTTACTAAATTTACTGTGATAGAAGCACATTTAACGATACTTATTCATAAAATTATATGAATTGTATCACTTAAAATGTATATATTTGTTTTTTTTTATTTCCTTTTTCATTTAACCCTTATCCGCACCCAATGGTGCATAGGGCACTGCATCGATTATCAGATAGAAGCAGTGTTATCTCAATCGCTAAATACACGAAGGAAAGGCGATCAGCCTTGCGCTTCAGCTACAAGTCCAGGGTCATATTAAATAAATATTAGAGAAAAAATCACTTATATTTATTTTGACCCCCTTAGGAATCGAACACGGTACTTCCAAAATGGTAGTCTAGCGCGCTAACCACTACACTATAGAGGTGGACAATTGTTCATGCCATGTAATTCTACCGTGTTCTATTTTATGTATGTTGAAATTTCAACATTTTGAGTGTGTCTAAATACTTGTTCACAAATCTGGATGATCTCCAAATAGGATTTTATTTTTATATTTTTTTGACATCTCAACAGAGAAATAATGAAGGAGAAATAATATGCTAGTCTAAAAATTTACAGGGTTTACGATCGCCGTAGGCTTGTTTAAGTGATCACTTTACACACATGTAACATTCACGATTTTATACTCATTACATTTATTCAACATAACCCTGAAATGGTACCTTTAATGGAAATTGTATAAGGGATGCTGGACATCAAATATTTGTACTCGTACTTTAAAATAACATTAAGGTCGCTGTAGAAATATCAAAATATTTAAACTGCAGTATTGCTTTATGTATTAATTTTAAATCAAACACAGATTTTTTAAAAACTTAAAATAAAGCATTTCAATAATAAGCAATAAAATATTTATTTATTATTAAAAGAAAAAGTTAGTTTATTAATAATGCATCATGCAAGCGTTTACATAGAGAGAGATGATTTATAATAATAGTCTATTTAAATATGTTTAGCAGTGGTGAAGATATAAGGTTGGTTTGTTCATTAATGATTTTAAAATTAGGATTGCTTATATACTTATTAATTTCTAATTGCTCTAATATATTCATTTTTCTACCTTTGCTTTCAATGCCCTAACAAGGCGAAACAATTGTCACAATATAATTTTTTATGTGTTTTTGTTAATAAAATACAACTTAGTAGACTCAAAAAATCTGTGTTTGTTTTAAAATTAATACATAAATTAAAATGGAGTTCTACAAATTAAACGCCAAATCAATAAATAAAAAATGCAGTATTGCTGTTTACGGGTAGTAGTCTGAATCTTTTTACTCTAAAATGCAAGGGATGCTGAACATCTACAGCATGTATGGACGGACCGCGCCTTGAAGATAGCAAGGTAAGCTAGTACTACTTAGTAAGGTAGGGTAGGTACTAGTTGCGTTTTTATATGTCACGAGAGTAAGTTAAGATAGCATGTCACAATATATTTTAAAAAAATAGTAGTGTCTATACCGAGGAATATTAAGAAAATATATATAAATTCTCTTTTCACCCCTAAAATATGAATAATAATATCCTCTAAAGTGACCCCAAACGGATATAAGCTTTGATAAAAAGGATTTTTCTTTTTTGCCAAATATGCAAAGATTCTTTGGAGGGCTATCAGAAAATTTACGTCCTTAAATTTGCGCGCTGGGAAATTTTAAGGGGCCATTGAAACATCGAGCAAGAACTGTAGTCACAATGCGTGTATATCCTTAGAAAAGTCAAATAAAATGAAATAATAATAATAAATATACATACAAACGTTTCATAATTTTTTCAACTGATGGTATCTAAATTAGCCACACTTCCAAATCTATTGAATTGCTACTAACATGTGATAAGGATCCAAAAACACTACATGAATTAAAAAAATTCTTTGGTTAGTTGGAATATATTTCTTTTTAGCAATAAACCCGCCAATGTACTTATTTAATTTCTATCCACGAAGTTTTAATAAATAAATTTATCTTTATAAAATATGTAATAAACATACAAAGATGCTCTATAATAGGATGAATGATGAACGTTACACTGATTAAGTACGGGTCATAAGCCCTGTAAATACCCAAACTTCTATATTCATCTTCATTTATATTTAAATATCAAAATGTTAACCTTACGCCTAAGTAGAGAAGCCTAATGAATTATGGACAACCTTAAAATGTTAATAATAAAATAACTAAAGTCAAATTATAAGCTGCATAAAAAGTGAAAAACAATATTTCTGTATACAAAATAATCCGATAAGGATCATCCATGCTTCTTAATTAAAAGGCTTGTGTTAAATAAAAGCTTCCTCAAACCAACCAACGATGGCTCCCATGATCTCAAACGTAAAGCGTCATGAGATTTTTGATGTATTCGTATGTAGGATTTTGAAAATTTTAAGTAGTGTGGTTGTCAATCATGAATGGAATGTTGAATGTTACACGTGTACAAAGTGATCACTGAAATAAACAAAAGAAACTCTTTAATTAAAGCCAACCAAAGATGGCTCCCGTGAACTCAATCATAAATCGTCATGAGATTTATGATACATTAATTAATTCAATTTTTATTAGTTATGTTACCAATGATAATGAATGTAACACGTGTGTAAAGTGATCACTTTACCTGCGTAAGATGAGTCATAAGTCCTTTAAATACCTAGACTTCTGTATTTTTCTTCATCTATGATAAGTTGTACTTTTTTTAAATATGGTTACATAAGTTTTTAATAATTTTAATCAATTTCCTAAACATTTCTACTTACAATCTTAAAATTAAAACGCAGTTTATTTTTAAAAAAAAGACTGAGGTAATGTGCTTGGAGAGGGACTTATACTTGTAGGTTATGTTTGTTGGTAATGCAATTTATTTTTATTGAAGTTATTTTTTCTTTTTTCGTGTTTTTCTTTTTTGATAAACATATCGCTCACTCCGTTCAAGAACGTCATAAATAAAATTCGTCAATTTTCAGATGTGCGTGTTTTCGGAATGCCCAAAAAATGTATTATATCCCAGCGAAAGACGCATATTTTTAACTAAATATTTATCCACTACAGGGCAGAAAGTTTTGTTTTTGCATTTTGAAGAAAAGGTGTGGTTTAATTATTTTTTTTAAATATACTAATATTTTTCAAATGGAGAAAAAACATTCAGGTTTTACCTAAAAAGATCTGTTGCACCGAAAAAGCTCTATAAGTGGCTTGATATTAATTTTTAATATATTGTTATTTTTAAACTTTAAAAACGTTTTCCAAATAAATTAAGTTTTTATTTTATTCATGACGTACATGAAAGGAGTGAGCGACACATAAAAGTCATTTAATAAATTTTTTAAAGTATTTTTTTTTTGTGAAATGCTTTTTTGATGACTATATAAAACGAGTAGTGTGGTTGTCAAACTGTATGACTTCCATATTCCTCTTTAACTTCGTTGATATGTCAAAAACTTAAAACTAATAAATAAAACTAACTAACTAACTAACCATCACGCCGCTTCCTCGCAGGGGTAGGCAGAGAGAATAGAGCGCCACACCACTCTGTCCTTGCAAACATTCTTCGCCTCTTCCACGTTCATGCATCTCCTCATACATACCCGCCGATTGTTACGACTCCTAACCTGACCACTTTCAAGTATTTGGCATACCTGATCGTGCCATGTTTTTCTCGGTCTTCCTCTGCTTCTTTTCCCGCTAACATTCGCCTCATAAATTTGTTTTACCGTTCTTTCCTCACTCATTCGTTCTACATGTCCAAACCATCTCAACACACCTTTCTTAATTTTATCGATAATGCTTATCTCAGCTTTGCATTCCTTCCTTATTTCACTATTCGCACATCTATCATACATCGTTTTGCTACACATTCTTCTAAGAGATCGCATTTCAACTGCATTCAGTCTACTTTCATCCTTCTTTTGCCAACTCCATGTTTCACTTCCATACATTGGAGTTGGAACCAGGACTCCACTGCGCTGAAATCAGTTATAGCAAATAAAAATCTATCAGCGGAAGCTAAACTGGCAGTGCACAACGGAGTCCTGGTTCCAACTCTAATAAATTAAAATAACAAAAAATGAAAGACATTTACCGAGTGTCGGCCGTTGTTCGAAAGCAAAAAGATAATTGGCGAAAGTTAGGCGAAATTGTCACATTCGTGTAATTCCCTTATCCTATTTCATCCGTTTTCAAAACAAGCCATCAGATGGAATCGTAAAAACCTTCCTAAAGCGAAGGCGCTTATCCTTTTACGTCTTCTTTCCCATCTCGTCCTTCCCGTTCCCAAAACAACCCTAACTCGTTCAGTCCCTGTTATCTTAGCCAGAACAAATAAGGGATGAACATGACCAGAGTATTAATGAATCGTCTCTAGAAGTCTTCAATTATGTTACAGTCGTTTGATTAGAACAAAATATCAAATGCAAGTAGATTAAATAGAAATACACGTATTTTAATCAGTACATATCTTGTCCGCCTCCGTAGTGTAATAGTCAGCATGCTCAGCTACCGTTCTGGAGGTCCTGGGTTCGATTCTCAAGGGGGGTCAAATAAATAAGGTACCTGAAGCGGAGGATTGATCACCTTTCCTTCATGTGTAAACGATCAAGATAACACTACGTTTATATGACGCATTGCCCTATGCGCCATTGGGGTGCGGATAAGAGTTTTACTACACATAAACCGCTTGTGCACTACACGGAATTGAAAAATAAAAGCGACTACGACAGTTTAGCGTGGTCAAATTTACGCGCAACGTGTTCACGCACCAATCAAGAGTACCGATCTGACAAAAGCACAAGCCAATCCACGCCAATCATCGTTTTATCACGCTAACTGAAGTGCCGGGCGGTGAAATTCCGTGTGGTGCACAAACGCCTTTATAGCTTAATGTGGGATTTAAAATCGGATAAGTTTAATTGGGTATGAGGCCTGAGAATAGGGGACCACTGGTCTAATAGAATTATTTAATTGAAATCATTACTTAGGTCTTGCTTAATAATTTCATAAAAAAATAATCAACTCGATAAGGGTTGAATTCAACACGCTCCATCTAAGGTGTTGAATTGCCTGCCATACACAGTATACTTGCTCCAAATGAAGGAGATACGTTTAAGCGCACATACAAGGGAATAGTATGAAAACCTTTTCAGGGAGTTTAACCGGCGTATCAAGATGAATTTATTTCGTCTGTGGGGAGGGTGTTGGCGAAACTTTTTCAGTTTATTTTCTAGGGGATCACGAATATTAAATTCTGAATAGCGACATATATGTAATTATGAAAGCTCTCCCTCAGACGAATGTGTGGAAAATCATTGTATGACAGAATTAAAAACGAAGATATAAAAAAGGAATGTAAGGCTGAACGAAGAATAATTGAAAAGATTAGGAAGAGTTCTTTACGGTGGCATGGACATGCGGAGCGAATGGATAACGAGAAAATGACTAAGAAAATATATGTGGCGAATGTGAGAGGGAAAACAGAACGAGGACGACCGAAAAAGACTTGGCACGATCAGATCAATCAGAACCTAAAATCTAGCGATGTCAAAAGTCTGCGTAATCGGAGGGCATGTATGGATGTGAAGAAGACAAGGAGTGTATGTCAGGACAGAAGAGTGTGGCGTTCCATCCTCTCTGCCTACCCCGGCGGGGAAAGGGCGTGATGGTAGTAATAGTAGTAGTAGTATGATTAACGCATGAACTGTTATATTTTTTAAGTACTGGTCATATTTTTACCAGCTCTGTTAAAAAAAATAATGAGACTACACTTTCCGTATCATTCATCGTTCACTTTGTGTAATACCACTTTAATTAATACTAATTCTATATGGGATAGATGTTTTTTTTTAAATCAAATATATAACAAACCTTTAACAATTATAGCTTAAAATTTATCTGACATTGGTTTATCAAAAATATAAAATAAACTAGAAAATGTTTCTCATATTATTAAAATTTAACACTCTCCTTATCATTCATCGTTCACTTTGTAATTCCTCTTTAATAAACACTTATTCTTGACTACCGGTTTCGGAATTATCATTCCATTATTAGGTCATAAACATTAAATTATTAAAGTCTGACATTTAAACAAAAAAAAATGAAATGGAGGATGAAGAGATATCGTAGTCACACAGGAGAAAGTGACCAAGTGCATTTTTTACAAAAACGTGATCATTGACTATTTGATATTTTACTAGCTTAATATTGCCATGAAAAATCCCAACGCGGTTTAAAACTTGGAAGTATAATATATTGACTTGTTAAAAATGACGATGCATTGATGTTTATTTTCTTGCCAAGCAAAAGTGACTTAAATAGCCGTCCTGAACATTTTACGTTTTGTTAGTTGGTCTCTTTCTCCTGTACGACTACGATATGAATCACAGTGGGAATGTTTTTTAAAGTGGACTTGAAGTTTTTTTTATTTGGATATTTTACACAAAGTGAATGATAAGCAGAGTGTAATATTACCATACAACAAAATTAACAATGCTTTTAAAATAAATTATTAAAGTAACCTTAATTTTCAATTCACTTAACCAGTCCATGATAGCCCTGTAAATACCCAGACTTTGATATTCTTCTTCATCTACGTTGAGATGTCAAAAAATGATAAAATGTTAAGTGGTAGGTACGAATAGTCAATGTTTGAACCATTAAATATTTTTACTACTCCTATTTATGACATGTTAAAAATTTTAAACCTACAAAATTGACTTTAAAGCATCAGTGTAATTTTATCGCTTTTACGTTAAGGTCACGAAAAATGTACTAATCTTTCCATAAAGGCATTGTTACCTCTCACCCCATCATTATTCTGAACAGCCCTCCCAGTTAACAGGCTCTTACATAAAAAGCCATTAAGATGATGTTACATGGAGACAATTAGGGCCTATCTTCACAGCAAACAATAGTGGAAATATATAGGGTGTTTCGGAATGGTATGCTAGGTTGTTGCGAAATATGAAAATAGTATGTGTAAGTATATCATATATAAAGAAATTATGATATGTATTGAGGAATTATGATTGCAGGTTTTTTTCCATACATTTTTAATATCTTTTTTCTTATACATTTTTAAGTAAGGTTTTTTTCAGTACCCTTTTTTCTGTACTCTTTTTTCGATACGTTTTTTTTTCTGTACGCTTTGATCTGTAGTTTTTTTGTATGCTTTTTATCGGTACGTTTATTTCTGTACCCTTTTTTGTACGTTTTTTTTTCTTTACACTTTTTTGTATGTTTTTTTCAGTATGTTTATTTTTCTGTATTTTTTTGTTTGTTTTACACTTATTTTCAGTACAGTTTATTTTATTACGATTTTTTCAGCCCCTTTTGTAAGTATCCTATTTTCAGAACATTTTTTCTGTACGCATTTTTTCTCTACGTTTTCCCTTAAATGTTGTTTTTTGTGCCTATTTTCTTCACGCTTTTTCTGTTTTTCACGCATTTCTTCTGTACGTTTTCTCTTAAACGTTTTTTTTGTGCCTATTTTCTTCACGCTTTTTCTGTTTTTCACGCATTTCTTCTGTACGTTTTCTCTTAAACGTTGTTTTTTGTGCCTATTTTCCACACGCTTTTTCTGTTTTTCACGCATTTTTTCTGTTCGTTTTTTGTACGCTTTTCTCCATGAGCTTTTTAAAGTACATTTTTAATGTGTGTTTTTTTTTTACTTAACGCTTTTTTCCAATACACTTTGTTCTTGTCATCATATTTGTATAATACGAACAAAAAATTAAAGATGGAATACCCTATTCATTAGAAAAAATCGAGTAAATAGAAATGAATATTTTAGGTCTACAAATGTTTTTTTTTAAATATTTCGAATGTGTTTCAATCAAATGGGTGGCATATTAATGAGACGGCCAAATTGGATTCGTGTTTATTTTAATAACACGTTTCGTCCGTAAGATTGAGTGAATAATTGGTACAATTCAATCAATACCAACATACACTCCCGGGACAAAGTATTAGACACATGAAAAAATAGGAAAAGTTAAAAAAAAGTTTTATAATTAAAATGTAACTTTGTTTATTTATTAATGCTATTTTATTAAGATGCTCATTTAAAAATATTGATTTAAAATATTTGTTTTATTTTAAAACAAAATTGTTTTATTTTATTATGATGAACATATGAATTGGGTTGCTATTAGAATATGAAATAAAACAAAATATTCAGTGATGTCCTTACATTTTGAAGACCCTGAAAATGTCTTGTCCAAATATTCACCCGACCTTATAAGGTCTGACATTGTAAATAATAAAATCAGAAAATTTGAACATTAATCTGTTCTGCCAGAAAATTCTTAGTGAATATTACAAATCTTTTAATCCCTTTTCACCCAGAATGGTGATAAGGGCACTTTAATGTAGGTAAGCAGTGATATCTTGATCGTAAAATTTCCTAATAATGTGAAAATAGATTAAAATATCCCATTTGAAACCATCAAAAACTGAAAATTTCCGGATTATTATTTTTTTAATTATAATTTTAAAAGCTCGCTTTAAAATTATTTATGAAAAAAAATTCACTCCAATATTTAATCCATATTACCCTGGTCTGCTACCTGAAGCAGAGGGCTGATCACCTTTCCTTCATGTGTTAACGATCAAGATAACATTGCGTTAGTATGATGCAATGCTCTATGTACAATCGGGGTGCGGATAAGGGTTTGAAGAACTAAAAAAAACACTCAAACGACGAATACACAGCTGTTCGACCTCTAACCCTCCAAAGGTTAAACATTCCATCAGCCCTTATAAGACGGTGTGTTACAACAGCATTTTTTCTCAGCTTTTTTGATATGTAACACGTCACTTCGAGTCGAGTTTGTAGTTCCGAAACACCCTGTATAAGTTCGTTACATAGTTCCTATGATGTAGGGTCTTTTGTGGCTGAGATAACCCGAACACCCTTGTCAAAATGTTATCTGGTACACGCGAGGGGCATATCTTTAGATGTGTCGATTTCGATAAGAATTTTATGTAGGCGAAAAAATGTTTTAAAATTTAGAGGCACCTCGATTTACGAACCGCTTTAAATGTTTTGGAGATACTACCATTTTATCACCCATTTTGACCTTCGTAAACGAAACTAGACTCGAAATACGAGGCCCGACGCACTGTGGTTACGGGCGTGTCATATCTATGAATTATTTATTCATTAAAACCTTATGGTTGATTGTAGAAATTGACAAAAAAAATTTTAACCAACCAAAAACAGACTAGTGATATTGGTCAAAACGTTTGATACCATATATAGCTGTTTGCAATCAGATGGTAGAGGAGACCTAGAATATTAAATAATAAAAAAAACATAAATTACAAATTGATGATTATAAGGAAAACATAGGAAAAAGGGAGTTTATAGATTGAGGTAGAGAAAAACAAGGGGGGAGGTTTGATGGAGGTTTCAAATTATTGTAATGTTTCTTGAAAGTTATTAGAGAAGGTGCATTTTTTACAAGGAAAGGATTACCTCTCCTTGTAAATTATTATTCCATAGTTTGACCTCCTCTGTTATTTTTTTTGTTTTTTTTTGTTCGGGAATTGTAGAGCTTAGTATTAAAAATATTGATAAAAAATAGTTACATTAACAATTCAATTTATTTCTTTTCAATTTATTTATTTGATTTATATCAATATCCCACTGTCACTGCCAATCTAAATAAATACAAGCTTGTTTGTTTATCACCGACAAGTTAACGCCAGCCTCCGTAGTGTAATGGCTAGCATGCTCGACTACCGTTCCGGAGGTCTCGGGTTCGATTCCCAGGGGGGTTTAATAAATATAAGTGATTTTTTCACTATAATATTTATTCAATATTACACTGGACTGGTACCTGAAGTGGAGGGCTGATCACCTTTCCTTCATGTGTAATCGATCGAGATAACACTGCGTTTATATGAAGCAGTGCCCTATGCACCATTGGGGTGCGGTAAGGGATTTATTATTATTATTAATATTCAATTTATATTACCCTGGACACATACCTGAAGCGGAGGGCTAATCACCTTTCCTTTATCTGTTAACGATCAAGATAATACTGCGTTTGTATGATGCAGTGCCCTATGCACCATTGGGGTGTGGATAAGTGTTTGAAGAGCGAAGAAAAATAAGTTTTTTGGAAATGCCTCGGTGCAGGCAGTGAATCGGATTAGTTAGTTATTGTTGGGTAATATATCTAAAATTAAACAAGGTTTATTGGATTGTATTTTACATTGAATTATGTATATGTTAATACGTGACGCGTTTCGTCTTATTAAGACTTTTTCAAATACAAAGTCCAAAAGCCGTGTTTCATTTTTAATATATTACCCAACAGTTTAATATGGAATTCTACCAACTGTCTGCAATTACAATTAATGAGAAAAATCATTTTTTGTTTATTAGACTAAACATACTTTACATAACCTAGCCATTCATAGATAATTAAATACGAGTAAAATATGTGCAATATTTATTATTGATAATCTAAACATGATTTCCAGAAGTTTTTTTTTTAAATTTAAATCAAGAAGCCATGTTTTTTTCCATATATTTGATATATATTCATATGTTTTCTTACTAAGACATTATCATTAGTAAGTCCAGTCAGTCGGCTATATCAGATTCCGGCCCGACGTTGGCCGGCAGGAGGTGGCCTCCACGGCCCCGACCGGCACGGCGGACGCGTTCATTTACCGGATTTTTTTCAAATGATCTAACGTCAAAGTTACTCTAAAATCTAGCTACGGCTTATGCAACACCGTTTATCATGTTCAGGCTACTACTCAGGGTTCATCTTTATAAGTTTCATAGCCTATGCCTACTCGTGAGTGGATTTACTCTTTATGTTTAAAGTTACTATAATTTCATGTAATTCATGAGTGAAAATTCTAGGCAAAAACACTCGCTATCTCGCTAGAGGCACGAGTTTGTACATTTCATTGATTCTAAGTTAGCAGTGAAGTTACTTAGATGTATAAATTTAATTTTTGATTTTACTCAGGTAGTGAATTCACTTCTTTGTTCTTATATCTATGTACCTACTTACATTTCTAAACCCCTAGGAATACTTACATTGCGCCTAGGAAGGCAACATGCGTTTTTTCGAACCCTTATCCGCACCGCAATGGTGCATAGGGCACTGCATCATATAAACGCAGTGTTATCTTGATCGTTAACACACGAAGGAAAGGTGATCAGCCCTCCACTTCAGGTACCAGTCCAGGGTAATGTTGAATAAATATTAAAGAGAAAAAATCACTTATATTTATTAGACCCCCCTCTGGAAATCCAACCAAGGACCTCCAGAACGGTAGCCAAGCGAGCTGGCCATTATACTACGGAGGCGGAGGCTTAGCTTTACATTTATTTTTTTTAAGATGGTAATTGCATTTATTATTTACCTTTCTTATTATGTACAAGGTTTATAGATCATTTAGTGGATTTTTGTTTCTTCTAGCTAATTAAATATGTTTTATTTGAATCTGTGTTGGGGACAGGAGGGATTATCTAGTGTGGGCCAATCAGGAACTTGTCAGCATTTGCTCATTGCTGGGAGGAAACCACGTTGCACTCCTCAGGAGAAGGCGGACTGTTGACTGTCATCAGCAGACCTTCCATTCCACTAGTTCGGCATTTTGTGCTACTTTGGTTTATGTTACCAATGTCCTTCACTATTTTTATCATGTATGATACTACCTCTCGTGACAGTTCTTTATGAACTATCACGGATTCGATGTTGGATAGGTTCTCACCCAGGCTCCTGCAACGCGCCTCCAGCTGTTGTCTTTGAAAGCTGAAAAGGGCTAAGCTTAACATTACACTTAACTAACGTATGATTAAGTAGCGTCTGTGTGTTCACTTAAAAGCAGCAGAAAGGAGAAAAATTGATGCCTTCGAAATGTGGTGTTGGAGGCCCTTGCTTCGAATTCCATGGACAGCTAGACGCACTCCATTCGCCAGGAACTACGCTTAGATGGCTTGACTCTGGCCAATGTCTGTACCCGACGGATTCTCCAGTTCTTTGGACTCGTTGCGCGTGGCAACGAGGATAGCCTGAAACGACTAGTTGTGATCGGTAGCCTGGAGGGAAAGAGAGGGAGAGGAAGATCCCCACACAATGGACCGATCAAATTAAGGCAGCAGCAGGCACCTCGGTGATTGGAGCGCTACGTGCAGCGCAGTCAAGGGATAACTGGAGAAGAGTCATTGCTTCTGCAAGGGTCACAACCCTCAGCAATGAGGAATACGACGGAGAAGAAGTGTGATCACTTACCGGACGCCGCACTCGTCCGTGTCCTCGGCGTCGGCCAGCACCCCCCGCTTGCGGCGGCGCTCCTTGAGGCGTCGCGCCACGAAGTAGGCGAGCGCGGCCAGCCCTAGCAAGGCCACGGTGCCCAGCACGGCGGCGATTATCACCCCGCGACGCTGCATGCCGCCCTGGTAGGAAAAATAACAAATTTAACTAAATGTCTCTCTATTTAACCTTGATTTGTTGACAGGATTTGGATACATGCAAAAATCTAGGGAAACAAATCACATGGTCAAATTTAAGGCTACATTTCAATTGAAATTATGTTTTACTTACCGCACCCCAATGGTGCATAGGGCACTGCGTCATATAAACGCAGTGTTATCTTGATCGTTTACACATGAAGGAAAGGTGATCAGCTCTCCGCTTCAGGTACCAATCCAGGGTAATATTGAATAAATATGGCAGTGAAAAAATCACTTATATTTATTTTACCCCCCTTGGGAATCGAACCCGGGACCACCAGAACGGTAGCCGAGCGTGCTGACCATTATACTACGGAGGCGGACATATATATATATATTATATATATATATATATATATATATATATATATATATATATATATATATATATATATATATTATATATATATATATATATATATATATATATATATATATATATATATATATATATACATATTGTTGTCATACAGGAGGAAGTGACCAAGTGCATTTTTTTACAAAAACGTGATCATTGACTATTTGATGTCTCACAAGCTCAATATATTGCCCTGAAAAAATCCCAAAGGATTTTAATACTTGATAAAGAAGCGGTTAGCTTCGAAACCGGTAGACATTTTAATTGAGTTGTAATAAAATATATATTTATAGTGATTTTAAAACAAAGTTACATTTTAATTATAAAATGGAAAATCACAATGTTAGTACTTCAAATATAAATTATATTAAGTAAAATGCTCAAAAGCATATGACCCCGTATGTACCGTGAGCCTATTTGTTACCCAACACGAATACCTGATATCTCCAGCGTCCCAGTGGAATTGTATTTATACCTCCTGATGTATTTATATATCTAACAATATTGGACATGACACGCCGTATAAATTATAATTAAACTTAAGGTTTTAATTTATTGAATTTCTAACTAATGTCGTCAAGAAAAGGCGATTCAGTTGGCTTGGCCATGTACTCCGCATGCCTCCCGAGAGCCTTAATCAAGCTTGCCTCTTTTACAAGGCATCAGGTTCGCGCCGCCCAGGACGACCACTGCTGACAATTCGTCGGCAGTTCTCGTCAGAATTTCGGGACGCGGATCTGACTTGGGAGGATGCAAGCGAGCTGGCAGCCGACAGAAAAGCCCGGAGACAGTTTGTGGATTCCATATGCTCCACCTAGGGAGCGGATATGGTTTATAATTAACTAACTAACTAATTAACCGTCACGCCGCATTTCGAAAGGGTGGGCAGAGAGAATAGAACGCCATGCCAATCTGTCTTCGCAAGCCAATATTCCCCAATTCCACGTTCATATCTAAACAGTAGCAATATTGGAAATGACACACCGTGTAAATTATAATCAAACTAAAGGTATAATTTTGTCCGCCTTCGTAGTGTAATGGTCACTACGGATGAGGGTTTGAAGAATAATAAAAATTTAACTTGGTATTAAAATCACTATACTTAAGTATTTAATTATAACTTCATTATAATCTCTACCGGTTTCGAAGCTAACCGCTTCGTTATCAAGACTGATTAAAACAAAGTAACATTTTAATCAATAATGATAAAGTCTTGATAAAGAAGCGGTTAGCTTCCAAACCGGTAGACATTATAATTAAGTTATAATAAAATATTTACAGTGATTTTAAAACAAGGTTACATTTTAATTCTAAACAAAAGGTTTTAATTTATTCAATTTCTAATTTACTAACCATCACGCAGCTTCTCGCAGTGGTAGGCAGAGAGGATATATCGCCAGGCCATTCTGTCTTTGAAACAACCTTCGCCTCTTGAGTTTTGGATACATAAAACGAAGCACACTTATTCTGACGAGTAACGAAGTAATAAATTTTGTTTTCGAAAGTTTGAATTAGATCGAAAAAGAAATTGGAAAGTCCTTAGAAAGTTCTCTCACATTTTTCTTAATTCTACTTAGTTTTTCTCTGTGGATTGGAAGCAAATTTACGATTCCCTTTGTCCTCAGACTCCTCTGAAACTTCTATAAGTCTTGTCATCGTATAATATTAAATTCATTTAAAATAAAACATACGCTCAAACGGAACAGATTTTTTTACATCTCAAAAATATGAAGAAGAATATGGAGGTCTGAGTAATTACGGAGTTTACGACCGTCATAGGCTGGTTTGCCAGGTATGCCAAATACTTGAAAGTGGTCAGGTTAGGAGTCGTAACAATTGGCGGGTATGTATGAGGAGATGCACGAACGTGGAAGAGGCGAAGAATGTTTGCAAGGACAGAGTGGTGTGGCGCTCTATTCTCTCTGCCTACCCCTGCGGGGAAGCGGCGTGATGGTTAGTTAGTTAGTTTTTTTAGGCTGGTTTGAGAGATAACTTTACACGCGTGTAACATTCACCAATTCTACCCATTATTGACAACCATACTAATCAAATTCTTGAAAGTCCTATATATGAACCAATTTAGAAACATTGTTCGTGAATCACTAGAACTTCACTAGAGACTTTTGGTGAGATCAAGAAAAGCTTTTATATACTTCCATATTCTTCTTCATCTTTGATGAGATGTCAAAAAAATTATATGAAAATAACTCCTGTAGTTGAAAAAAATCCACATTTGCAAACAAGTATTTGGACACACTCAAAATGTTGTAAGAATATTTAACGTAAATATGACAAATTTATCACATAAAGCAATCAAAAATACATATTACTTGAATTTATTTCGAAAATGTCGCGAATCAAACCCGTGACGCTAGTTTCACAGCCAAACGTCTAATAAAATTTAATATAGATATCATCTGCTTATTTCTGATTTAATAAAGTCTAAATTTATACAAAAACACAGTCAGAAAATCGAGCTTTCCATTATTATAAATAAAAAAGAAAAATAATCCCTTCTTATATTTTTGTCGAATAGGATTTTCGGTATGTTTGATTGAATTTTCTTTTATACAATAACAAAGCCACCTCTTTAAAATTATTTGTAACATGATTTATTTTACTTTACGCCCTACAAAAAGGCTTCACAGCAAAAATACTCCCTTAAAAATTTCTCATATTTTTGCTGACGTACTCATCTCAAATTGATTTATACATTTTTGACATCTCGACATTGATAAAAATAATATGGAAGTCTGAATATTTACAGGCTTATGACCTATCATATACTGGATAAGTGATCACTTTATACAGATGTAACATTCACCATTTTACCCATGTATACAACCACACTTATCAATTTTTGGAACTCCTTGTTACTATATATTGATCAATCTCATGACTGCATATGAATTCACAGGAAGAGCATTCATGGAGAAAGCTTTTATTTGGCAGAGACTCTTTTATTCGGATGTTTTTAAGATCCAAAGGTATTTTTTTTTATTTATTTATTGATTTGGCGTTTAATTTGTAGACTCAATTTGTAAACTTAGTAGACTCAAAAAATCTGTGTTTGATTTAAAATTAATACATAAAGTATTTTTTTTTCACACAAGAAGATACCTTGAATATAATATTCACCATTTTTCCCATAATTGATAACCTTTCTATTAAATTATTGTATTTGAAACTCCTAGTTATATTGATCAATCTTATGACACAGTACATATTACATAGTTCACAACAGCTATCTCTCTATAATTGAGGAAAGCTTTTATTTGGCAGAGACTATTTATTTATATGCAAGATCTAAATCCTGGATTATTTGCACTACAAACTGAATTATTTGCTGAATGCATCGACTCGCGCGTCACAAAGATTTTAAGAAATAGTGGTATTCGCTTAGTTAAACTTAAATTACATAGTGTAATGGTAGGCGCGCTCGGAAACGTTCTGGAGGTCCCGGGTTCAATTTCTAGAGGGGAATCTAATAAATATAAGTGATTTTTCACTCTAATATTTATTCAATATTACCCTGGACTGGCACCTGAAGCGGAGGGCTGATCACATTTCCTTCATGTGTTAACGATCAAGATAACACTGCGTTTAAATGGTGCAGTGCCCTATGCACCATTGGGGTGCGGATAAGGGTTTTATTATTATTAATTTAACACTCTACTTATCATTCATCGTTTTGATGCATTCCGCCTCAGTTTCAAACACCGCAACCTTTCTTAAAACCTATTGTGATACGTGCATTTATGCGTTAAGTATTAACGATTCGTATGTTAATGATTAAGATAACACTGCATTTATATGATGCAGTGCCCTATGCACCATTGGGGTGCGGAAAAGGGTTCGAATTAATGAAATTTAAATTAAAAATAGTTTTTTTTGTTTGGATTTGGCGTTTAATTTGTAGAACTCATAACGAATGACATTCGTTTGAAAATGCCATGGTCACAAAATATATTTTTTGTGATTTTTTTACAATAAAATACAACTTAGTAGACTCAAGATTTTTGTCCGCCTCCGTAGTGTAATGGTCAGCAGGCTCGGCTACCGTTCTGGAGGTCCCGGATTCGATTCCCAAGGGGGGTAAAATAAATATAAGTGATTTTTTCACTGTAATATTTATTCAATATTACCATGGACTGGTACCTGAAGCCGAAGGCTGATCACCTTTCCTTCATGTGTAAAGGGTCGAGATAACACTGCGTTAATATGACACAGTGCCCTATGCACTATTGGGGTGCGGATAAGGGTTTTATTATTATTATGTATTAGACTCAAAAAATCAGTGTTTGATTTAACATTTAAAACATAAGTTATTATTTTTGCACATTTATTCTCCCTTTTTGATGCCTTTCACTCCTCATGACTACAAAAAATAAACTCACAAAGCATGCAGGTACGTATGTTGTATGTATTTTTATGCGTATCCTCGAAGGATTTCATTTTTAGTGTGTCAGGATAGCTTGCAAATAAAACCGGAAAGGCGTTCGTGTAACAAAAGGACTCTTGCGTGAATAAATTTGCTGGCTTTTTACGCCGAAATATAAAATCGAATACCTCAGGGGGAGGTAAAACATATATTTTTTTTCCTATATGAGCTGGATTTTCAACCATTTTACAGTATACTGTAATGGTAAGGTGATATACTCATTGTAAAACTCGTATAAAACTCTTTCAGCATATTTATTTATTTTTTTATTATTTAATACATTTACTTTTTTAAGACATTTTTAGTGTGTCCAAATACTTGTTCACAAAATCTGTATTTTACAACTATTTGAGACACACACAAAATGTTGTAAATAAACTATCTGGTCAAATTATAAGCTTAATAATAAAAATGAAAATGGTATTTTCTGGCGTTTCTCATGTGTGTGAATATAATCCAGGATTCGGATCTCACATACTAATATAAGAGTTTCTGCTTAATAAAAAAGCTTCTTTACATCTCACCAATAGATGTCTCTAGTGAAGTTCTAGTGATTCAAGAACAAGGTTTCTAAATTGGTTCGTATATACAGAACATCCAAG
Organism: Brachycentrus maculatus; assembly: GCF_059751285.1. Taxonomy (NCBI): domain Eukaryota; kingdom Metazoa; phylum Arthropoda; class Insecta; order Trichoptera; family Brachycentridae; genus Brachycentrus; species Brachycentrus maculatus. The sequence goes on from NW_028281863.1 coordinate 112,958, forward strand.
AATTTGAGTAGTGTGGTTGTCAATAATGGGTAGAATTGGTGAATGTTACACGTGTGTAAAGTGGTCACTTAAACCAGCCTATGACGGTCGTCAGCCCCGTAAATGCCCAGACTTCCATATTCTTCTTTATCTTTGATGAAATGTCAAAAAATAATACTTTTTTAAGTATAACATAATTTTTTCACTCTAATATTTATTCAATACTACCCTGGACTGGTTATCTGAACCGAAGGGCTGATCACCTTTCCTTCATGTTAATGATCAAGATAACACTGCGTTTATATGATGCAGTGCCCTATGCACCATTGGGATGCGGATAAGGGTTGTATTATTATTATTATATTTTCATATATATATATATATATTTTTTTTTTAATTAATCAGTACAACATAAAATTATATTATAAATGACGTTTCAGTATATTGTCAAGTTAAATGGATATATTAGTATAGCTCATATAAAATTCATATTTTTTATCAATACATCATATTTTAAACCATTTGAAAGGCAAGGAGCTTTTCTTCCTATATTACGCGTATAAAACCCTTTTAATATGAATTAATATATTTTAACTATTATACAGTATACTGCAATAATACAGAGATGTATGTACTCTTTCAACATTTTATCAATATGTTTAAAACTATTTAAGTAAACTATATAGATATTCGTAATATACAATTTATTTATATATTTTAAACAATTGAGCAATATTTATTTTTTATTTTTTATAATTTTTTATACTAGTTTTACTAGTTTATCATCCCTTGTAAAACTCGTATAAAACTCTTTCAATACACAATTTATTAATATATTTTAAACCATTGTACAGTATACTGGAAAGGTAAGGAGATATTCTCGTTGTAAAACTCACATAAACCTAATAAAATCTATAAAAAAACACTGTTAAGATAAGGAAATATACTCCAAAGTTTGTTTGTTAAAACGAGTCAGACTTTCATTGCGTGTATTTGTTTATTTACATTACTAAAGGCAGTTTCACACTCGACTGCCAGCTCCCTACGCATTACTTGAAATCGATTTAAATAATTTACACGCTAAGAGGAATCTTTTCACATGGATTAACTGAATAGGAAAATGCTACCGCGAGTGCTCTCGACTTTTCCAGTTTGCAAGTATTTGCTTTGCGAATTTATTTATACGAGCAGCAAAAAATACGTTCGTAAGTTGATATAGCTAACGACACGATGAGATTTATTTGCTTAGGTTCGGGGTAAAGTGTCCCCTCTTACAAAATTTGTAATTATATTTTATCTAGTAATTTTTATTATTTAATAATTACTGCCTCCGTAGTGTGATGGTCAGCGTGCTCAGCTACCGTACTGTCGATTCCCAGGGGGGTCAAATAAATATGAGTGATTTTTTTCACTTTTATATTTATTCAATATTACCCTGGACTGGTATCTGAAACGGAGGGCTGATCACCTTTCCTTCATGTTGATGATCGAGATAACACTGCGTTTATATGGTGCAGTGCCTTATGCACCATTGGGGTGCGGATAAGGGTTTGAATCAAAAAACCAAATATTTTTTTACTATTTAATTATTTAAATATTTTTGATATCTCAACATAGATGAAGAATAATATGAAAGTCTGGGCATCCACAGGGTTTAAGACCTGTCATAGTCTGGGTAAGTAATCACATGTTTAATATTCACCATGATACCACATTAGTCGTTTTTTTAGAACTAAAAGATATGTTGATCAATCTCATGACACTGTAAATATGAGTTCACAACAGCCATCTATGTTGGATTGTGAAAAGCTTTTATCAAGCGGAAACCCTTTAATTTTTATGCAAGAAAATGTTTTGCAAAAACACATTGATGTGACGTTCTATTCTCACTGCCTACCCCTGTGGGGATGCATCGTTAGGTGAGTTAGTTAGTCGTTTGTTAATTAGTTATTGTTTTAATATACATTTTATACAACAAACCCTGAAAGTTTAAAATGTAATTATTTATTTCTACGCTTTAAAGGGCCATTATTTTTCCGAAAGCTTCAATTAAGGATAAACTTTGCTCTGTAAATCACCAACATTACAATTTTAGTACCTCATGGTATAAATTATAGCCTGAGAAAAAGTAACTTTAGGTTATGGTGTTGTAACGCTTTTAAATGTGAATTTAAGAGAAATTTTTACGTGTTGCGGACAGACAGGTTAGGAGTTTTTTTTTTCAATTTTCAATTTAATTATTTTTTTATAATTAACATACACATTACAAACTGAAATTTAAAGCATATACAATAACAACAAAAAAAATGATAAGCAAGAATTCTAATTCTACCCATTATTGACAACTACACTACTCAAATTCTTGGAAGTTATATATATATATATATATATATATATATATATATATATATATATATATATATATATATGAACCAATTTTAAAACATTGTTCTTGAATCACTAGAACTTCACTAGAGACATTTATTGATGAGATGAAAAGAAGCTTTTTACTAGGCAGAAACTCTTTAATTAGTTTGTATTAGTATGTGATTAGTATATCAATCCTAGATTATAATCACATACATGAAAAACGCCAGAAAATGTCATTTTTATTTTTATTATCTTAGCTTACAAATTGACCAGTTAATTAATTTACAACATTTTGAGTGTGTCCAATTGGTGAATGTTACACTTGTGTAAAGTGACTACTTAAACCAGCCTGTGACGAAAACAGGTATGAAATTGTGGTAGAGTGGAGCTGATCTGAAATATACCCTCTTGAAACTATCAATATTTTAACCGCCGTATAATCTGTGGTGCGCATGATTTCACTAGTGATTTTTAAAAATAATATGTATAGAATTATATTTTATTGGACTTTGAACAACGTATATGGTTCCTACCGTAGTTTACGAATGAATTTACGGTGCGGAAAATGTGCTACGTAGAATTTAACGGTTAAATTAACCCAAATACTTGAACAACCGATATTCTTGTTTGGAAGGTATAAACTTTAAACAAGGTTTTCGATAAACCCATTTCTGCTCATGCTGAAAACTTTATTTTAGAAACTATCAAAGTTTATTTGAATGTTATATATATATATATATATATATATATATATATATATATATATATATATATATATATATATATATATATATATATATATATATATATATATATATAAATATATATATATATATATATATATATATATATATATATATATATAAATATATATATTTATATATATATATATATAAATATATATATATATATATATATATATATATATATATATATATATATATATATATATATATATATATATATATATATATATATATATAAATATATATATATATATATTTATATATATATATATATATATATATATATATATGCATAGGGCACTGCGTCATATAAACGCAGTGTTATCTTGATCGTTTACGTATGAAGAAAAGGTGATCAGCCCTCCGCTTCAGGTACCAGTCCAGGGTAATATTGAATATATGAAAAAATCACTTACATTTATTTTACCCCCCTTGGGAATCGAACCAGGGACCTCCAGAACGGTAGCCGAGCGTGCTGACCATTACACTACGGAGGCGGACTATATATGTATAAATAAATATTTATATTGAGTCTCAGATAAAGGTTTCTCAATCTAACATAGATGGCTCTAGTGAACTAACACTTACAGTGTCACGAGATTAATACCATATGTAGGTGTCTCAAAAAATAGTGTTTTGGTCAATCGTGGTTAGGAATGGTAAATCTTGCACGCGTGCAAAGTGAACCTATGACTATTAGCCTTTTAAATACCCAAACATATTAATATATACTATTTAAAATCATGATTTTCTACCCTTGACTCAATAAAAATAAATAAAAATATTTTCAAAAACTAAACCTTGTTTATAACATATAAAAAAACCTACTTTCAGTCTTCTTCGCCTGTGTTGAAATGTCAAAAATGTTATTTTATTTTAAAATATATTATAAAATGCAGTTCTGCCAAGAAATAACAATACAATACTTAATTTTTAATTAATGTTTTACTTAGTAAATACCAATATTTCTTCACTATTGCAAATAGTGGTATTTACTTAGCAAAACATTTATTAAAAATGGATAGATTTTACCACAAAGTGACTGCCGATTCAATTAATGAAACAATACTAAATTATACTGAATACCAAAAGAAAAAAATTCGAAAACAACTGACGTTTTAATGCTCTTAGCATATTATCTTTAAATTCCGAGGAATTGCTCTTAGCATATTATCTTTAAATTCCGAGGAATATTTTCCCTGAAAAAGAAAATCGGGAAATTACATCGGATAATTTTAATGAATTCCGTAAAAACAAATGCCAATCACTTAATTAGATCAGTCGGTCCTTTTGGGAGGCGAGGAGGAAAAAGTGCTACCACCACAAAAAAATGCAAATGACCATCGAGAGAGATGAGGAATTTTACCGAAATTAACGAAGGAGAAACGTGGATATTCAAAGTTAACTGAGTTAACTTCAAAATTATAATAACACAATTTGTGGGGGTTTTTTAATACTCTATGCTTGAAGTTTAAAGTGAATTATTTAAACCAATTGTTTATGAAATATGTTTTCTGGGGGTGGAAAAATTGATATAGAAAAATATATAGAAAGGAGAGTGAATGCTGAGAACACAGTTGCACTGAAATCATTTAAATTTGGTATAGCTAATATAAACCTTTCCTCAAAGGCTAAACTGGCAGCACACAACGGAGTCTTGGTTCCATCCCTTATCCAAAGAGGTGAAGCATGGCATTGGCAAAAGAAGGATGAAAGTAGACTGATTGCAGTCAAAATGTGATATCTCAGAAGATTGTGCGTCAAAACTATGTATGATGGATTTTCATGGATGGATGAAGTGATATAAGGAATGAACGCAAAGCTGAGATAAACATCAACGATACAATTAAGATAAGTGTTTTTTCTGGAATGTTTTCCGCAGATAATTTGTGGTTACATTTTATAATATCTTTATTAAATTAATTAACTTTGTTTTCACCACTTTTTTTTTACTAATACAATTCAACCTACCGGTTTTAACAATACATTGTCATCATCAGGGTTTGTTTAAAATCAAAAACAAAAAAAAATATTAAAATAATTTCACCAAAAACTTCAACACACACTAAATTTTGAATTTAAGATTTTTATCGAGTGTGTGGAAGTTTTTGGTGAAATTATTTTTATTTTTTTTATTTAAAATAAACCCTGATGATGACAATGTATTGTTGAAACCGGTAGGTTGAATTGTATTGGTAAAAAAAGTGATGAAAACAAAGTTAATTGATTTTATAAAGATACTAAGAAGATATTGTTGAGATGGTTTGGGCACGGGGAAAGATTGAGTGATGAAAGTGTAGTAGAAGAAATTTATAACGAATTTTAGTTGGAAATGGAAGCAAGGGAAGGCAGAGGAAAATTTAAGGTATGATCAAGTATTTAAAATACAAAAAGTGGTCATTTCAGGAGTCGGAATAATCGGCGAGTATGTATGAGGATTTGCACAAATGTGAAAGAGGCAAAAATGGAGTGATGATAAGTTTAGACTAGCACTCTTCTATGGCTCTAAGTGATGGATGATGTATAACAAACATCCACTCTAGGCAACTAGAAACTGCTGAAATGCGAATGCTTAGGTAGTCAGCTGGAATGTCCCTTAGAGACAAAATGAAGAGTCCAAGCTTGGCTGTAACAGGCATCAATAATAAGGTAGATAGGACTCAGAGAACCTGAACATATTGTGAACCAAGCAACCGCCATGGATCTTCTTCGAAAGACATCTAGAGGAAGACCAAAGAATTCATGGATGCTGCAGAAAGATACTATGGTTCGAAGCCATGGCCTAAGTGACGTTGTCTCTATGACAGAAGGACCTACAACCCGAGGATGAGAACTGTCCCCATGACAGAAGGACCTACAACCCGAGGATGAGAACTGTCCCCAACAGTCTACAAAGACGATAAGTTGGGATGTAGCCAGGAAGAAGAAAATACATACATATTTTATATTATTTATTGAATCCGCATTAACTTTATGGAATGACATGATTATTGTATTAAAATTAAACACTTGAATATACTACTTTATCGAGTTTTATTTTTATTTACGACTAATTTCGAAAACGACATTTGTTTTCACCTTCTGGTGCAAATTAAAACAGTTTTAATTTGTACCAGAAGATAAAAACAACTGTCGTTTTCGAAACTAGTCGTAAATAAAAATAAAACTTGATAAAGTGGTATATTCAAGTTGTTAATTTTAATAAAACATACATATGTTTATACATACGTTAACTCATTTGATACAAATCATTTTAAAATATTTAAATGGGTACTTACCACATGAGATGATGTGATGGTCACATCTCCAAAATGTATCTCTACATTATGGTCCTTCTCATCAGGCCCGAACAGGAAAATCATCTTCGAAATTTGTGATTTCTGTTTTTCACAAATTTTTTTCAAAGTTTTCAGATTGAAAATATCCTGTTTAATTTTGATATAGAAATGTTTTATATATTATTTACGTATAACAATTGTATTTTATTTTGAGCAAAAACGAAAATACAAATATGTTTTAATAGATAATTGTTTAAAAAGGAAAAATATATATTTTATTCATAAGATGGACTTTAAAAATAAAGAAATAAAACGACAGTTCATTCTAATCAGATCCAAGGGGGTTATTGAAATCTCCCATATATGATTTTCATTCTATAACTTTAGTATTATAAGAGCTACTTACTTTATATTTTTGTTATCTTAAAAATAATATGGTGGAAAATTTTCCCGTTTTTATTTTAATAATATCAAATCGTTAAATGTTTCAAAATATTGTTTTTGGTTTATAAAAATCACAATCAGTCGGTGCCGCGATATCTACGTACTTATGTATCAGCACATTAATTTTACGTCTTCTATTGACAAGTCATTTCTTTCACTCTTATACATGTGATATTACCACAAGGAGAGAGCGAGACAACTTTACTACTCAGTTTTCGTCTGATCTAGTGTCCTTTTCGTCAATCCGCACTCAGTCGCCACATGACGGCGTGTTGGCATAGCCGTGGTGATCGATTGGCGGCGAGTTGGTACTTGCAGCGAGCTGCGTACTTCGATTTCCATACAAATATGTACTGCGGTCTCTTGGTACCCCCTTTGGTATCGTGTATTTTTATTTAAGTTTAAGTATGTAATATATATATATATATATATATATATATATATATATATATATATATATATATATATATATATATATATATATATATATATATATATATATATATATATATATATATATATATATATATATATATATATATATATATTTATATATATATATATATATATATATATATATATATATATATATATATATATATATATATATATATATATATATATATATATATATATATATATATATATATATATATATATATATATATATATATATATATATATATATATATATATATATATATATATATATATATATATATATATATATATATATATATATATATATATATATATATATATATATATATATATATATATATATATATATATATATATATATATATTTATATTATATATATTTATATATATTATATATATATATATATATATATATATATATATATATATATATATATATATATATATATATATATATATATATATATATAAATATATTTATATATATTCAAATGTATGTTTATTTATACGTTTATTGTTTGAGACATCTTTACAATTACATTTCATTAATATTATATGTATATTAAAACTTATAAAATGAAACTTAGACATTGATTTTAACCACTTTTATTTTTAGTACTTTTTTCCAACCGGTTTCAACATGGATCTTATCATATTCAGGGATGGACACGTACTCAGGGTACAATACTATACTGAGCTCATGTTCATCGCTAAATATGACAAGGTTTTCGTCGAAACCGGTTGCAAATAAGTACAAAAAACAAAAGTGATCAAGAACAAAGGTATAGTTTTATTTTACCCACAAAATATCTGCGAAAAAATTCAAGAAATTACAATAAAACTATTCTCTCTCGATCCAAAATTAGCACATCCATTCATCAACCCTCTTGAATCATTCCATATTTAATGCAAATTTGACTCAGTACGACTATGAGGGGCATATTACACATTTATCCGACCATTACATTTCTGGAATTGGCAAACGTTCCTATTATGATGGATCACAAAAGAGATGTATATTGGCTTTGATGAATGAATTGCCCTTTCAACTGTTCATATATTCAATGCAAAAGAGGGAATTTTTACCCTCTAAAAAACATATTTTTATAGCTAAAATTTTTCCGTTCAAATTTGCGTTATTTCAAATTTTAACGTTCAAATTAAAAGTACCTAGTTATATAAGAACAAATTGCAAAAATCTCTAGCCAAATCTTTCCACATTGCTAAGTATTGACTGTGTAGATGATTTTAGTGGATCAGAATCATAAGTATGTTAAATGTAAATTGACAGCAGCTATCAAGAAGCTCGTTGTCTACCACGAGGAATATTTAGTATTTTGTTTGTTTATTTATTTATACTTCATGTACAGAAAGGAAATAAGTTCAATGGCGGGCTTATTGCTAAAAAGCAATATCTTCCAACCAACCAAAAAAAAAGTGATTTTGTATACTGTCCTAACATTCAACAGATGGCGCTGCCATTTTGATCGAAAAAGCTGTTTTCTAGCGTAGCGAGTAGCGTTTTTTATAACTATCTTAGCGTCATATAAGAACAATCCCAAGGTCATAAATATTGAAAAACACTGTGATTATTTGAAATTTTATAAGGTCACATATATTGAGAAACACTGTGTTTATTACAACTTTTACAAAGTCATAAATATTTGAAAAACACGGCGTTTATTAGAACTATCACGAGGTCATAAATATTGACATATATTGTGTTTACTACAACTATCACAAGGTCATAAATATTGACAAACACTGCATTAATTAGAAATATCACAAGGTCGTTAATATTGACATTTATTGTGTTTATTACAACTATTACAGGGTCATAAATATTGAGAAACACTGCGTTTATTAGAGCTATCACAAGGTCATAAATATTAACAAACACGGCGTTTATTAGAACTATCTCAGGTCATAAATATTGAGAAAAAATGTGTTAATCAAAACTATTACAAGGTCAAAAATATGGAGAAATACTGTGTTAATTAGAACTATCATAAAATCACAAATATTGACAAATACTGTGTTTATTACAACTACCACAAGGTCATAAATATTGAGAAACACTGCGTTTATTACAACTATCACTAGGTCATAAATATTGAGAAACACTGCGTTTATTACAATTATCACAAGGTCATAAATATTGAGAAACATAGTGTTTATTGAAGACTCACAAGGTCATAAATATTGAGAAACATTGTGTTTATTGAAGACTATCACAAGGTCATAAATATTGAGAAACATTGTATTTATTGAAGACTATCACAAGGTCATAAATATTGAGAAGAACTGTGTTTATGAGGACTCTCAGGTTTATTAAGGACTATCACAAGGTCATATACATTGAGAAACGCTGTTTTTACGGATATTTTTTTTATTTCCAATAGAATAAAAATGCCCCGGTACATTGAAGTTACCCCACCTTTCGATACATAAAACATGAATGGTACAAAAGACGCACAGTGGTTGAAAATTCTTTTTTTTTTTTTTTTTTTCAGTCTTCGTAGTGTAGAGGTAAGCACGCTTAGCTACTGTACCGGAGGTCTCCTAGTTCAATTCCCAGACCGGTCATAATAAATATGAGATTTGATAAATATAAAATTTTGAGTGTGTTCAAATAATTGTTCACAAAGTGGATTTTCTCCATTTAGGAGTCATTTTTATATTTTTGATATCTCAACAAAGATGAAGATAGATTTGGAAGTTAGGGTATAAACAGGGCTTATGGCCTGTCATAAGCCATAAAGTGATAACTTTATACACGTGCATTATTACGATTTTTTAAACTCCCAGATATATGATTAATCTCATCACAAAGTGCATATGAGTTCACAACAGCCATCTATGTTGGATTGAGAAAGCTTTTATTTCGACACCCTTTTATTTATTTACAAGCCGATTATTCAACATACGGGGTAACGCCTGAAAACTACAAAAATATTTTTATGCAGCTTATAATTTGACCAGTTATTTTTATTCACAGCATTTTAAATGTGTCCATATCGTACTCATAAGGGAGAAAGTGACCCAGTGCATTTTTTACAAAAACATGATCATTGACTATTTGATATCTTACTAGCTTAATACTGCTGAGAAAAAAATCCCAAGGAATTTTTAACTTGGAAGTATAATATATTGAGTTGGTAAAAATGACTAACTGCATTGATGTTTATTTTCTTGCCAAGCAAAAGTGACTCCTCCTGAACATTTTACGTTTTGTTAGTTGGTCACTTTCCCCTGTACGACTGCGATATACTTGTTCACAAATTCAGGTTTTCTCTATTAAACCCTTTTTTCCATATTTCTTTACACAGATCACATTACCTTGCCCATAGCAAGTTATAAGCCTTAAAAAACCAAAACTTCGATATCATTCTCCATCTTTGTTGAAACGTCAAAAATAAAAGAATGCAATTTTCTTCAAAAGTAGAAAAAAATCAGTTGTGTTTTTTTAAAATATTAGTTCAATTATTTTTTGACATCTCATCAAAGACAAAGAAGAATATGGAAGTCTGGGCATTTACGGGGCTGACGGCCGTCATAGGCTAGTTTAAGTGATCACTTTATACACGTGTAACATTCACCAATTCTACCCATTATTGACAACCACACTACTCAAATTCTTGGAAGTTCTATATAAATATCAACCAATTTTGAAACATTGTTCTTGAATCACTAAAACTTCACTAAAGACATCTATTGGCGAGATGAAAATAAGCTTTTAATTGAGCAGAAACTCTTTTATTACTATATGAGAAACGCCAGAAAATATCATTTTCATTTTTATTATTTAAGCTTATAATTTGACCAGATAAATTATTCAAAATGTTTTTTTTTTTAATTCATTATTCTTGGTTTCAATATTCCACCACTGGACGCCATATATATCACAAACGTAACATTATTCTCTAGGAGGCATAGAAAAATGGGGAGGCCGTATCGAAGATAGGATCTTAATAGCCAGACCTCAACGTATCCCGGGCATTGTGAAATGTAATATAAAGTATAGCAACCACTGAATTTTTCCCTACATTTATTCGTATCCGATTGAAAGGAAGCCCATTTGATACATACATTTCTACAATAATAGATTTCAAATTGAAATAATTTCATGAGGATCTATGTATACATAATATAATGCTTACTCTACTCAATTTTGTCTAGAACAAACAACGTGTCGATAAGAGCACTGTTCCAAAAAACTTTTTCTACTCATATTATTTTTTGACATCTCATCAAAGATGAAGAAGAATATGGAAGTCTGGGCATTTCCGGGGCTGACGACAGGCTTAGGCTGGTTTAAGCAATCACTTTACATACGTGTAACATTCACCATTCTACTCAGGATTGAAAAACATCCTCATATTTTATTTTGGAGCTCACATACATATATATGATATAATACACACATCGCTTTATGTACGAGTTCGTGGCAGCATCTAAGGTTGAATAGAGTATTTTTTTAGCAGAGATCTTTAATTTCAAATGTATGCATTATTCTTATCGAATTATTTTACATACTGAGAAACGCCTGAAATCATGATTGAATTTTTAATTTATTTTAGATATTTTTTATTGATTCGGCACTAACATTGTAACATACTAAGACTAATACAACTAAGACTCATAATACACTAAGACTAATTTAACACTCTCTTTGTCTTTTTCACATCTCAACATAGATGAAGAAGTATATGGATGTCCAGGCATTTATGGGACTTACGACCGTCATAGTTATACACGTGAACCATTCACCAATTCTACCCATTATTGACAGACACACTACTCAAATTCTTTATACTCATATATGAACCAATTTCAAAACGTTGTTCTTGAATCACTAGAACTTCACTAGAGACATCTATTGGTGAGATGAAAAGAAGCTTTTTATTGAGCAGAAAAATAATATGAAAACATCTCCTGTGATTGGAGATAATCCAGATTTTTTGAAGTATTTGAACACACTCAAAATGTTTTTCTATTTAGTCTGACTTGGGAGGATGCAAGGGAGCTGCCAGTCGATAGCAAAGCCTGGAGACAGTTTGTGGACTCCATATGCTCCACCTAGGGAGTGGGTATGGCTTAATTATATAATTTAATAAAGTTTCGAAAACTTACAGATGTTTTCATCTACAGATGAAAATTAAAACTAACGAGCAAAAAATATTAAGCGGTATATATAGAGGTTGATAGGGTTATAAATACAGGGGAAGGGGAGTTTAAAAAAACGGAATTTTAGTAAAAGGAAACATAGATAATAATGGTGACGAATTTAGAAACGGTAGATATATTATTAATTAACAGTTAATGCCGATTCAATAAATAATATCATGTAAATACCATTTCAACTTATATGTTCAGTGTTTTTGTTCAGTTTGTCTTTTCCGGAAGCTTCTGTTACTGGCATCAAGTTTTTTCCGGACGCAAAAGCTCAAGCCGTTTTACTATAAGAGCTCTCCACAGCACTTCATACTAACAAGGAAAATCCTCCATAACGTTGCATTAAGTAATACTGAAAATGGTCTTATTAAGTATAAATTTAAAAAATGAGATTTTTTTAAAAATCTGTAGTTATTTTCTTTGAATGCATGTATTCCCAGTGGGGATACACGCAGTCATATGCAGGCCAAACAACGACTTCAATATTTTTTTAAAAATAAATTAGTATGAAATCGTTTTGGTGTATTTGCATTTCATAAATAAAACACCAGCATTATTTTCAACATCTCAACATGATTGAAGAAAAATAAGGAAGTCTGAATATTCACAAGGATTTCACAAGGACACGTTATGGGCTGGTTTAAATGATAATGTCCGCCTCTGTAGTGTAATGGTCAGCACGCTCGGCTACCGTTCTGGAGGTCCCGGGTTCGATTCCCAGGGGGGTCAAATAAATAAAAGTGATTTTTTCACTGTAATATTTATTCAATATTACCCTGGACTGGTACCTGAAGCAGTGGGCTGATCACCTTTCCTTCGTGTGTAAACGATCAAGATAACACTGTGTTCATATGAAACAGTGCCCTATGCACCATTGGGGTGCGGATAAGGGTTTTATTATTATTATTATTAAATGATCACTTTATACTAGTGTACCCATTCACCATTCTACCCACATTCTACAAAAAAAGTCAGACCCGCACTTTTTTATGCCTCCGAATGCTGTACGATGTATAACACCTACTCTAGGCAACTAGAAACTGCTGAAATGCGAATGCTTAGATGGTCAGCTAGAGTGTTCCGAGTTCACGCATTCGTGGAAGCCTGGCTGTAACAGGCATCAATAGTAAGGTAGAGGAAAAGCGATTGAGATGGTATGGGCACATAGGACGCTGAGAACCTGATCATATTGTGAACCAGGCAATCACTATGGATCTTCCTCAAAAGACATCTAGAGAAAGAATAAAAAATACATGGATGCTGCAGAAAGATTACACGATTCGAAAACATGGTCTAGGTGACGTTGTCCTTGACAGAATGACCTACAACCTGTGGACGAGGAGAGCTGACCCCAACAGTCTACGAATACGATTATTTGGGATAGAGCCAGGAAGAAGAAGATCTATATGTATTTTATAATTTACATTACGTTTCATGTGAGTTTGCAGCAGTATCTTTGTTTGATTCGAAAAAGTTTTTTTATTGATAAGAGACCTTTACATTTTTATGTATGCACGATCCTTGCCGAATTATTTTCCAAACTAGAAAACATACATACATACAATACCTAGTTTAAAAACCCGTTTTTTGTTCTATTTTATGCAAAAGTGATACTTGAGTTTTCGTATAGTGAAGTTTTTAATGTACTACATGTCAAAAGCTGCTCCCTGAAATGTAATTATTTTCCTGAAAACTTCAAGCTTCAGAAAACGTTGACGTAATTTCCTGAAATGGAGATATGCTGAATATTTTTGCATATATTTCAGTTGAAACTAGAGAGAATACTTAATTTAATTCCTTAGCTAAGCAAAGAGAGTCTCTGAGCATTGACTATGGAGCCAAGAGACATGCGATAAAACGCAGTACCTACTGGTGATAATTTATATTGCTTCAAGATTGTAATGACTTAAAGATACTAATGATTACACTAGCCAACAATGATTTTGTAACTGAAATTTTGATTTATTATTAGATTAAAACCAATATTTTTAGCTTTTCCACTTTTTTATTTGACCAGCGACCGGGTTTCGTCGTTACCGACATCATCAGACTGGTCTGACCAGTCTGATGATGTCGGTAACGACATCAGACCAGTCTGATGATGTCGGTAACGACGAAACCCGGTCGCTGGTCAAATAAAAAAGTGGAAAAGCTAAAAATATTGGTTTTAATCTAATAATAAATTAAAAATGCAATTCCATCACGAAGTGTCAGTGGATAATATAAATCCATTGAAATTTTGATGACTGATTTGGACTGAGTTAATCGTTCTTATTCAAAGTCTAGAACTCAACAGCCCCTCATACTGGAAGTCCTGAAGAGAAGAAGGTGGACATGGTTGGGACATGTCCTTAGAATGCCACCTGAGGGCATCAATCCCTCGTGTCTCTTCTTCCAACCCCGAGGATTCCGGCGCCCCGGAAGGCCGCTGACGACCATTCACCGACTATACTCAGCGGAACTTCGAGACGCCGGACTGACCTGGGAGGAAGCCAAAGAGATGGCGCGTGACAGAGTGATTTGGAGACGACTCGTGTTGGCCATATGCTCCACCTAGGGAGCGTACATGGATAGAATAGAATAGAATAGAATTCAAAGTCTATATGGTGACAAGCTTGTATCACGTCAAGTTTTGATGTTACAGTCATATTATTATTTGTATGGACCCCATACGTTGAAACCGTAATAGTGGTTGTTATTTAGACATGTTACAGTCTAAGGTCTAAGGGATTCAAAAAAAGTATGGATAACTATGGAGTAACAGTGGAAATATATTAACTTATTAATATTGAATACGATTTCATTCTTTGTTTTTTCGAACTCTGAAAAATTACCTGTTGATGAAAACAACTATAGTTTTCAAAATTAATTGTGTGTAATGAAGTAAGACTCAATAAGTGGTATTATACAAATGTTTTTTTTTTTAAGTAGTCAACATCTCATTCCAAAATGTAATGTCGAACTAATAAAAAAATCTAAAATAAAATAAAAACTGGTCTGACCAGTCTGATGATGTCGGTAACGACATCAGACCAGTCTGATGATGTCGGTAACGACGAAACCCGGTCGCTGGTCAAATAAAAAAGTGGAAAAGCTAAAAATATTGGTTTTAATCTAATAATAAATTAAAAATGCAATTCCATCACGAAGTGTCAGTGGATAATATAAATCCATTGAAATTTTGATGACTGATTTGGACTGAGTTAATCGTTCTTATTCAAAGTCTAGAACTCAACAGCCCCTCATACTGGAAGTCCTGAAGAGAAGAAGGTGGACATGGTTGGGACATGTCCTTAGAATGCCACCTGAGGGCATCAATCCCTCGTGTCTCTTCTTCCAACCCCGAGGATTCCGGCGCCCCGGAAGGCCGCTGACGACCATTCACCGACTATACTCAGCGGAACTTCGAGACGCCGGACTGACCTGGGAGGAAGCCAAAGAGATGGCGCGTGACAGAGTGATTTGGAGACGACTCGTGTTGGCCATATGCTCCACCTAGGGAGCGTACATGGATAGAATAGAATAGAATAGAATTCAAAGTCTATATGGTGACAAGCTTGTATCACGTCAAGTTTTGATGTTACAGTCATATTATTATTTGTATGGACCCCATACGTTGAAACCGTAATAGTGGTTGTTATTTAGACATGTTACAGTCTAAGGTCTAAGGGATTCAAAAAAAGTATGGATAACTATGGAGTAACAGTGGAAATATATTAACTTATTAATATTGAATACGATTTCATTCTTTGTTTTTTCGAACTCTGAAAAATTACCTGTTGATGAAAACAACTATAGTTTTCAAAATTAATTGTGTGTAATGAAGTAAGACTCAATAAGTGGTATTATACAAATGTTTTTTTTTTTAAGTAGTCAACATCTCATTCCAAAATGTAATGTCGAACTAATAAAAAAATCTAAAATAAAATAAAAACTGGTCTGACCAGTCTGATGATGTCGGTAACGACATCAGACCAGTCTGATGATGTCGGTAACGACGAAACCCGGTCGCTGGTCAAATAAAAAAGTGGAAAAGCTAAAAATATTGGTTTTAATCTAATAATAAATTAAAAATGCAATTCCATCACGAAGTGTCAGTGGATAATATAAATCCATTGAAATTTTGATGACTGATTTGGACTGAGTTAATCGTTCTTATTCAAAGTCTAGAACTCAACAGCCCCTCATACTGGAAGTCCTGAAGAGAAGAAGGTGGACATGGTTGGGACATGTCCTTAGAATGCCACCTGAGGGCATCAATCCCTCGTGTCTCTTCTTCCAACCCCGAGGATTCCGGCGCCCCGGAAGGCCGCTGACGACCATTCACCGACTATACTCAGCGGAACTTCGAGACGCCGGACTGACCTGGGAGGAAGCCAAAGAGATGGCGCGTGACAGAGTGATTTGGAGACGACTCGTGTTGGCCATATGCTCCACCTAGGGAGCGTACATGGATAGAATAGAATAGAATAGAATTCAAAGTCTATATGGTGACAAGCTTGTATCACGTCAAGTTTTGATGTTACAGTCATATTATTATTTGTATGGACCCCATACGTTGAAACCGTAATAGTGGTTGTTATTTAGACATGTTACAGTCTAAGGTCTAAGGGATTCAAAAAAAGTATGGATAACTATGGAGTAACAGTGGAAATATATTAACTTATTAATATTGAATACGATTTCATTCTTTGTTTTTTCGAACTCTGAAAAATTACCTGTTGATGAAAACAACTATAGTTTTCAAAATTAATTGTGTGTAATGAAGTAAGACTCAATAAGTGGTATTATACAAATGTTTTTTTTTTTAAGTAGTCAACATCTCATTCCAAAATGTAATGTCGAACTAATAAAAAAATCTAAAATAAAATTAAAATTTAATCATGATTTCAGGCGTTACTAAGTATGTAAGAAAAATAAATTAGGATATTTAATACATTTGAAATTAAGGATCTCCGCTAAAAAACATACTTACTTAAATCAACCATAGATTCTGCCAAAAACTAGTTCTGAAGCGACGTGTGTATTATATATATCATGTATATGTGTGTTCCAAAAAAAATATAAGTGTGTTTGTCTATCAGGACATAATATTGAATATTACACTTGTGTAATTTAATCACTTAACTTGCCAACGACATGTTATAAGCCCTTAAAATCCCCGTACTATCATTTTTTTATTTGTTTTTTTTTTCAAAAAACAATTTAAATAATAAAAAATAATTAGTTTATAAAAAACATTTCAAATATAACGTTTCTACCTGTCTAATAAAGCAGATACATGTGTTTAGAGAGGGAGTTCGTCGTACAATTATTATTATTTTTTATAAACAAAGATTTAAAAAAAAAAAAAAAACAATAAATAAATAAAAAAAATGTTTTCCTTGGTATAGAGTCTAAGTAGGGGTGAGTCTTATATATATATATATATATATATATATATATATATATATATATATATATATATATATATATATATATATATATATATATATATATATATTAATTTAGATTTATTCTATTTATTTTATTTTTTATTCTTCTTCATATATGTTTAAATGTCAAAATAAAAAGATTATTCACAATATTTTTGGATGTGTCTAAATCCTTGTTCACAATTCTGTATTTCTTGACCTATTTTTACATTTTGACGTATTAGATGAAAAATAATATAAGTGTCAAAAAGTTTAACAATTACTTCTGATGTAGACGAGACCAACCCTTGTTAGCCGAAATACATTATGATGGTGGAAAAGTACATATTTACTCAGTCAAATTGAAATCTCTAAAAGGAAATTGAAAATACCGACGTTAATGGGTAACTGAAATGATACAGTGAAACCTCGATGTAACGAATTTCATAAATTTTGCGAAACTCCCTTGAACTATCCATAATATTTAATGAAAAGTAAGTCTCTTCGTTACAAATAGACTACGTTATTAATATATGGGCAACCATTGGGCTATTTTGTCTTCACTTCATTCTGAAATTCACATTTTCTAAAATTTAAGCAACAAAAAATATTTGCTAGTTAGGGTCTGTCAACAGCGATGAGTTTCATAGAATTCATCATATGGATTTCTAGAAATAATACAGCGTTTGTTTAATGCAATAGAAATAATACAGTTATTTTATTTTTTTAAAGAAAAATATTTTTGTTTTTATTATGTACACAGATATTACAATTTTTTACTATTTCTGTGAGCCTAAGCGGTTCATTATTAGAAATATTTATACATTTAGTTCGAACCGAGAAACTCTGACGTTAGAGTCCGCGACACTAACCACGGGACCACAACCCGACATAGTTATTTTTGAAATGGCGGGTTTTTGTTATCAATGAACCTTAAAATATATTTTTTAATCCACTCGATTTACAGATTTTTTCAAAACCCCCTTGAGATTCGTTATATCGAGGTTCCACTGTATTTGATTCAGACATTTGATCAAACACATTAAATTTGTGTAATTCGTGACATTTTATAAAATGCCTTCCTAAATCTGGTAGCTTTACAATTCACACGACCAACTGACTAACCACCACGCCGCTTCACCGCAGGGGTAGCCAGAGAGAATATAACCACAAACCAATCTGTCTTTGTAAATATTCTTGAACATCTACCATACATGGTTTTGCCGCACTAAGAGATCGCTTTTCCACTGCATTCAGTGTACTTTCATTCTACTATTGTAAAATCCCCAATAGACCTTTATTTAATTCCCATTTAGTGTATATGACTACAGACATATGATTTCCAATATATTATATTTTAAGAAAATAGCGCTACATACATAATTCAAATTTATTACTTACCTATTATAAATCTAATATTTATTTAATATTACTCTGGTCTGGAGTGATCACTTTGCCTTCATATAATGAACGATCAATATAACATTGCGTCAATACGATGCAGTGCCCTATGCACCATTGGGTGCAGATAAGGGTTAGAGAGATGTGTGTATGATTTTTTTTAATCATGATTTTACCATACATTCGTCTAAGGGATCGCATTTCAACGACTATCACTCTGCTTTTACCTTCTTTCCAGTTTAATATTTGTTTTACATAAATCCGTAAAAACATTAAATATCGATTTTACTTGCACAGGGATCATTTTAACAAGCCGGTGACTGGTTGTAAGCCCTGTAAAGGCCAGAAATTTCATAATCTTTAATATCATTTTTATACAAAAAAGAGAAAAAAGTATTTATGGTTTTGTTATTTACAAAAATATTCTAATTTCATACTATTTTTATGAGCATATGCTGCTCATTTTTAGAAATAGCTATCAAATTGTGGTAGAGTGGGTTCGAACCGAGAAACTCTGACCTAAGAGCCCGCGACACTAACCACGATACCACGACCCGACACGTATCATATCTTTTCGGTAAATGATATGTCACTTTCATTTGACTAATATTTAATCGTATTACAAAAAAGTGTATGGATTTCGAAGATGTTTTAGAACTATCTAAATATGTATGTCATCATAGCAAAGCACTCAACCTTTCCAACCCTTATTTCCCAACCCTCCTTAACCCTTATTTTAATGGCCTTCCGAATACCTTCTCAGCCATTACACGGTTTTTGACAGGTAACAAAACTCGTGCTTCGAAGAACAAATATACAGGATCTTCGAAAAATAATGCCAACATTTTAAATAACATATTTACTATGATTAAAGAAAACACTTCGTTTTTCACCACCTGAGTTTTATTATAGACTACATGTTTCAGAAGTTAAACTTCCATCATTCAGGTCTGTATAATAACTATAGTTATTATACAGACCTGAATGATGGAAGTTTAACTTCTGAAACATGTAGTCTATAATAAAACTCAGGTGGTAAAAAACGAAGTGTTTTCTTTAATCATTGTAACATGTCTTACCACAAAGTTGATGCCGAAACAATAAATAAAATAACATATTAACTGTTTTAGCATTCACTTACAGTACCGACAGTTCTCTCGTTTTTATTGAAAATGCTGCAATAAGAACACATGTTCTTTGATGCTCACGTTTTTATTCAGATCTAAAGATTTCCGAAACTTATTTATTTGTTTATTAATTGTTTCACACAAACACCCAGAGGAATTTTCAAGTAAAAATTCAAATTGCAAAAACATATAGAGTTGTTATAAGTATTAGTTTCAAAAAAATATAGAGTTGTCGTAAGTATAAGTTACAAATAAATATAGAGTCGTTATAAGTGTAAGTTACAAATAAATAAACAGTTGTTATAAGTGTAAGTTACAAATAAATATAGAGTTGTTATAAGTATAAGTTTTAAAAAAATACAGAGTAATAGCTCTGTAGTAACTCATAGTAATAAATATGTATAAGTTGCAGAAATATACATAGTTATTATATGTATAAGTTGCTAAAATATACAAAGTTATTATATGTATGTAATAAAATACCTAGGTACCTACATATACAATTTATTAAGTACTTACAAATAGTACCTACATAAAACAGTTCTGCCACCAGATGTCGCATGCGTCGCACAGAATTAAACAAAAGAGATCCGATAGAAAAAATATAATATTCTGAACTGTCAGAATCAGATAGATAGATAGAAACATATTATAAAGATAAATTAAGAATAAACTTTAATTATAAACTTTAATTACAAAGCAACACATTGTTTATTTTATTATTATACACCCACTTTACATATTATTTACACCCAATTTATAAAGAAAAATATTACCACGTTATATGTATAGTTGCAAAAATATACAGAGTTACTATATGTATAAGTTGCAAAAATATATAGAATTGTTATAAGTATAAAATACAAGTGTTCTTTTCTACTTTAATATTTAAAAGAAAAACACGCAAAGCGTCTATTTTAGATGCTTGTCTGCAGGTAGGATAGTGAGAATAGGGAAGGTAATGTGAAAAATATATCACAAATACCCAGATAAAGTGAAAATAAATATTTCTTGAATTCATTTTGCAATTGCCAGTAATCGAACTCGTGACGCTAGTTTCATAGTCGAGTGTCCACCCAACTACGCCACGGCATATGTCGTTTTTTAAAATAACTGTTACATAATAAACTATTGAAGTAAATAAAATATTTTGATCTTAAAAGGTGCGGAAAAAGATAATTAATATATGCACCGTTTTTAGCTCTGTGGATGTCTAGTTGATTTTTTGCCACGTATGTGGAATCATTTCAGGGGTGAAGATCTTTTCTGCGTGCACAATATTTTAAAAATGGATCTTCCTCGAAAGATATCTAGAGGAAGACCGAAAAATTCATGGATGCTGCAAAGAGAAAACATGGTTCGAAGACATGGCCTAGGTGACGTTGTCCATGACAGAAGGCCCTATAGCCTGAGGACGAGAAGAGCTGACTCCAGCAGTCTACAACGACGATAAGTTGAGATGGAGCCAGGAAAAAAAAGTACGCAATGTTTTAAACATACCCTCAGAAAAAAATCGGAAGGGGTAGGTTCAGGACTACTTGGAGGCCAGGCAATGGGGGTTCATCTACTAATCCAGCTTTTGGGAAAGCGTGCTTTCAATGCATCACGTTCTTTGCGTTCGCAAATCAAGATCAAGCCAACTCCAAAATAAAACTTTTGTTCACCAGCTAGAGTTAAATGATAGCATTACCTGTTTGACATAAAGGGTTGAAGCTTTATTTTTTTTTTATAAAATGTTGGTATTATTTTTCGATGACCCTGTACGTGTATGTATGAGGATGTAAAATAATTTCTAAAGCTCTACCCTCAAACTTTCAGCAATAATAACTCCGAAAGCTAGCTTCAGGTAATATAATTTATGTATGTAATGACGCACGTTCAAGGGATTTTAATTATGACGAGCGACGTCATATCACAGCCAACATTACATATATATATATATATTTATAAATATATATATGTATATATATATATATATATATATAAATATATATATATATATATATATGTATATATATATATATATATATATATATATATATATATATATATATATATATATATATATATATATATATATATATATATATATATATGTATATATATATATATATATATATATATATATATATATATATATATATATATATATATATATATATATATATATATATATATATATATATATATATTGTATATTTATAACCGTTTGTGTGTATAAGAGCTCTGGCAGTGTCTATGGTTGATTTGAGCAAGCTTTTATTTAGCAGAGACACTAATTTAAATGTATACAAGTGCTTTTATTTATTTATCCGATTATTCCGACTAACCGCTTTCAAGTATTTTACATACCATACTTGATCATGCCAATCTTTTTTCGATCTACCTCTGATCCTTTATATAAATATGATAACTAATAAAGGTCTATGAAAATTTTTAATCGATGGTTAAAATGAAATATTTCTTGAATGTTTTTCGCAGATACTTTGTGGCACATATTATAAACTTTATAAAATAAAACAAAAATAAACCCTGATGATGACAAGGTTCTTGTCGAAACCGGTTGGATAAAGTTACCAATAAAAAGTGAATAAAACAAAGTTGTTTAATTTTATAAAAATTAAATATATGTTTGGTGTGTTGAGATGGTTTGGTTATGTGGAGTGAGTTATGAAAGAACAGTAATAAAAATTTATAATGCAAATGTGGCTGGCAATAGAAGCAGAAGAAGACTGAGAAAAGTGTGGAATGATTAAGTTATTCAAATACTTTCAACTTGTCAGGTCAGCAGTTGGAATAGTTGGCGGGTATTATGGGGAGATGCGTGAATGTGAAAGAGGCAAAGATTGTCTCCAAAGACAGATTTGTGTAGCGTTCTATTATTTCTGTCTACCCCTGCGGAAAATGGCGCTTTTTATATCTATAATTAAAATGTTACTTTGTTTTAAAATCACTATAAATATTTTATTATAACTTAATTATAATGTCCAACGGTTTCGAAGCTAAAGAAGCGGTTAGCTTCGGAACCGGTAGACATTATAATTAAGTAATACTAAAATATTTAAAGTGATTTTAAAACAAAGTTCCATTTTAATTATAAAATTGAAAATCACAAAGTTAGTGCTTCAAATATAAATTATACTTTTATATCATTCCACGAAGAATATAAAATTATCGATGATAACAAATTTTCATTTTAAGGTAATAATTATTATCTTTTGCATATTATTAATATTTTTCGGTTTTAAAAAGTTGGTCATGCATATATTATAATATTTTTAAATGAATATTTTAAAATTTATGGGTAAGCTTTGAGTTTTTATAATTATCAATAATTTTAGCTAAATTTATGAAGTTTGGTAACGATTTTGTTTTTATAAAACCATAAGTAATAAATTAAGTATGTTAATTTCCATTGTATTCTTGCCAGTGCCCTTTATTACTTTAAATATAATACATACGCACACACAGGCCTTGCCTTTGTGGGATCTTTTTTGTATTTAAATTTTTAATATTTTTTTTACTTGTAATAAATTATATATTGAAATGCAAAATAATTGAAAATGTAGAAAAAAGTACAAATACTGGGCAATCCAATCAACAGGCTTTCTAACCGAAATATATCATAATCTTTATTTTTAAACCGTACTGGCGATATCCCAAGAGCAACTGGTTGCGTTGAAAAACAATGCAAAAATATGACTTGGACCGTTTTCAAATTGAATATCACGAATCACACAAGGGAAATGGCGATATATGTTCAAATGAGTAATTTTCAAAGTGCCATATGCCAATTTTGAAATAAAGTAATTTAAACTTTTGTAAAATTATTTTTTGACAAAAATATATTTTATTACATACGGGCTGTACTCAGCTACGCGTTGCTGTGACTAGTCTGAAAAATGTATTTAAAAAAATTGGAAAATAGTTATTTTCAGTGTTTTATTACCAATGCTTGTGAAGGCATGAAAATGCTGAAAATCTCTGAAACGACAACGCAATCGAAAATATTTAAAAAGCTAAATTAAAGCTGCAGCCAAGAAGTATGCTGTCCGCCGTGAATATGGTTTAGATTTCAGTTAGTTTCTGGTACGTTCAACAGATGACGCTGACAATGCGATAGAACTGTTCTGTATGTATTATGGATTATGAACAAGTATTTGAACTGGCAGTTCCACCAGGAATATATATAATATTTCATATTCCTTATTCTATTTTCATTAATTATCACGTATGTATTAATTTTAAATCAAACACAGATTTTTTGAGTCTATTAAGTTGTATTTTACTAACGAAAACACATAAAAAATTAATATTGCGACAACTGTTTCGCCTTGTTAGGGCATTATCAAACGAATGTCATTTGAACGAAGGAACGAACTTATTTAATTAATAATTAATACATTAATTAAAATAGAGTTTTACCAATTAACGCCGAATCAATAAAATAAATAATTATAACGTAGGTAAGCACTATTTCACCATCCAAAAATTATAACCATAACTTCTTTATTTTTGGCATAGCAATGAATGTGAAATTTCAAGGACGCGTCACGTTTATAAGGCACATTTTGTTACATGAGAGAGAAGATAATACGCAAGCTTAAAGCTTACTGACAGACCACTCTCGCAAAGCAACTTCACTATGGAGTTCAGATTCATTATGGAGTAAGAAACCAAAATTATAAGAAAATGTCACAAAATTGTACCCCGATTTTACTTTGAATTCACGTTTTATAGCTTTCAACGTCCTTGTCACTGTCAATCAAAGTCAAAACAAATTTGGAAAACAACCTCCGAGTGTCTAGAAGTACCCTAGTGTAGCAGTATGTGGGAATACTAGTATATATATTTATGTATATATATATATATATATATATATATATATATATATATATATATATATATATATATATATATATATATATATATATATATATATATATATATATATATATATATATATATATTTATATATATATATATATATATATAAATCTAACCCTTACCCGCACCCGATGGTGCATTAGGCACTACATCGTATTGACGCAATGTTATCTTGATCGTTAATTATATGAAGGCAAGGTGATCACTCCTGTGCTTCAGGGACCAGTCCAGAGTAATATAAAATAAATATTAGAGATTTATATTATCCACTGACACCTCGTGATGGAATTCATTTTTAATATATTATTAGATTAAAACCAATATTTTTAGCTTTTCCACTTTATTTTTATTAGACCAGCGACCGGGTTTTGTCGTTACCGACATCATCAGACTGATGATTTCGGTCGCTGGACAAATAAAAATAAAATGGAAAAGCTAAAAATATTGGTTTTAATCTAATAATATATTAAATTTTAAAGTGTTAAATCGCTATGTGTGTGTGTTTATAAATGTATACTTGTATGTAAAAAAAATGTTAATATGGTTGTTAAAATCAAAAGTCAAATGTTAAATCATTTAAATCAGGCAATGACCGCTCGAAAACCTCGTTAATCCTCAGAATTCAAAAAAGATTAATTTTTATTATTTAAAATTATGATTTAATTCATCTCATTCTTGTGAATTTCTCAATAAGCTTAAATCTGTTGAATGTAAACAATTGGCGATTTGCGTCAACGATTTTTGTGAACAAAACAAGGATATTTTCAATCTGAACTTTCGAAAAATATTATTATCGCGTGATCGATTTTCGACATTTGAATAAAATCGACGAAAACATCCTTCGAAACGGCGACAAACAAGGAAAAATCGAACAGGTGTTGTTTATAATTCACCCTGGTATTTTGAACTGGTATTCCGCTTGTTTTGTAATGATCGAAAAGTACCGGCGCGAAATGTACGGGGCAGACTGTTGCTCGTATTTACGGGACGTAGGCTTCTCGGGCGGGCTCGGAAAAGCTCGTGAAAGCTCGGCCGGTTCCGCCGCTAGGTAGCAAGGAAGTAACACAACACCTTCGGGCCAAATGCCGGGCTACAGGTCGCGTCTACGTCGGGTCATAATTAGGTTCACCCGAAAAATTACAGCAATGAAAAAAGGACACCCCTTAAAACCATATTTGTCAGGAAAATATAAAGAAAAATCAAGCGGATTTGACCCTCGTTCTATCGCAAACAAAAATTTGAAATTCATGTCATTTCGAAAGTGTCCGAATACTTGTTCACAAATATGGAAAATATGTATTTTTTTAAAGGAATAATTTTTTTAGAGGTCTGTTTTAGAAGCTTTTCTGCAGGTAGGATAGTAAGGAAAGGGAAGTAAATGTGACAAATACATCACAAACACCCAGACTAATTGAAAATAAAACTTTCTTGATCTTTTCTGATCCTATGACGCAAGTTTTGCAGTCAAGCGTCTACCAAATACAAGGATTATCAAGTCATTTAATAATCCTTGTATTTGGACACACTCAAAATGTTATATAAATAATGATTTATATAATCATATAAATTCACTAACTGATCAAAGCAAAAGCTAAATATATGAACCAATTAAGAAACCTTGTTCTTGAATCACTAGAATTTCACTAGAGACATCCATTGGTGAGATGAAAAGAAGTTTTTTATTGAGCAAAACCCTTATGTGAGGTCCGAATTCTGGATTAAAATAACATACATGAGAAACACCAGAAAATATAATTTTCTTTTTTATTATTTTAGCTTATAATTTGACCACTTAATTTATTTACAACATTTTGAGTGTGTCTAAATACTTGTTTACAAATCTGGATTATCTTATTACATTCATATTACATAAATTATTGTTACCATCATTTTTTTACACTAAAAATGTAATATATATAATTATAATTAAATTTAGTTTGTTTATTTTTTAAGAGAAGAACTGAAGGAGTTAGCCACATCCAGGCAAAAGTCCTTCTAAATATAGATGTACTGAGATTGCGTCGGTGATATCTGCAGTATGCACACACGGACCCATACGCCAAAACAATCATACCAAACAAAAGGCTCTACAATACCCAGAACAACCTTCGAACATCATCATTGGTTTTCCTTACTGGATTCATGATAATTTTTTTTAATCTGTAATATATGTCCACCTCCGTGGTGTAATGGTCAGCATACTCGGCTGCCGTTATGGAGGTCCCGGGTTCGATTCCCAAGGGGGGTCAAATAAATAAAAAGTGATTTTTTCACTCTTATTTTTTTTTTCTTTTATATTTATTTCTTTCTTCTTCTTCTTCTTTCCATGTTCGCTCCCTAGGTGGAGCATATGGCCAGCACGAGTCTTCTCCAAGTCACTCTGTCACGCGCCATCTCCTTGGCTTCCTCCCAGGTCAGTCCGGCGTCTCGAAGTTCCGCTGAGTAGTTATTTCTTTAGTTAGCTAATATCACAACTAATATGAACGATTATTTACACTTAATTTACTACATCTATACATATATATATGTATGTATGTATATATATGTATGTATATATATGTATGTATATATATATATATATATATATATATATATATATATATATATATAAATATATATATATATATATATATATATATATATATATATATATATATATATATATATATATATATATATATATATATATAATATATATATATATATATATATATATATATATATATATATATATATATATATATATATATATATATATATATATATATATATATATATATATATATATATATATATATATATATATATATATATATATATATATATATATATATATATATATATATATATATAAATATATATATATATATATATATATATAT
Source organism: Brachycentrus maculatus (assembly GCF_059751285.1). Lineage (NCBI taxonomy): Eukaryota > Metazoa > Arthropoda > Insecta > Trichoptera > Brachycentridae > Brachycentrus > Brachycentrus maculatus. The sequence goes on from NW_028281863.1 coordinate 141,102, forward strand.
ATATATATATATATATATATATATATATATATATATATATTTATATATATTTACATTTCCTAGCAGTAAACAAAGCATTTATTTTTAAAATTCTTTCAGGTTCTTTTCATTCTTCATACTTTCAGGAATCTCATCATATATTTTCAAAACCTTAAACATTAAACAATTTTGCGAATCTGTTTTTTTTTTCATAAATGGCAGTCTTATTTTATCCTTATTTCTAGAAATTGTTCATGACAATTTTTGTTTAAAACTATTTTATCCTTAACATATTTTAGTAATTTATCGTTAAAAAAAATTGTATAAATATCAGCATATTAAATTTTAAAACGAGATTAGTTCTTCTCTCATAAAAAATGAAACTTCCATCATTCAGGTTTAGCTTCTGAAACTAGTCGTCTTTAATAAAACTCAAGTGGTATAAAAACAAGTGTTTTATTTAATCATTGATCAAGATAATACTGCGTTTATATGATGCAGTGCCCCATGCACCATTAGGGTCCAGATAAATGTTTGAAGAAGAATAAATGTTTGGGATCGAAGAGTGCATTGCTTCCACAAGGGTCACAACCCTCAGTAATGAGGAGTTGAGTTTTAACATCTGATTAGAATTCTACGAATGTACAAATTATATATATATATATATATATATATATATATATATATATATATATATATATATATATATATATATATATATATATATATATATATATATATTTATATATATATATTTATATATATATATATATATATATATATATATATATATATATATATATATATATATATATATATATGTATATATATAGTTTTTTTCATTAAAAACTATTGTTTTTCAACATTCTTTATAAGGTATACATAAACCATGAAAATAACATTTTGAATATCAACAAAATTTCCAAAAACAATTTGGGATATATAAATATAACCTCCCCCTGTAACATTGGGTCCAGTGTATACAATAATTTGCCTGGAAAGGGTCGGTTCCTTGAATCGGCTCTATTTCTTACAATTCGGTCGATAAGGATGGGCAATGGAAACATTTATTTATTCGTTTAAAGGTTTAACAAAAGAGAGAATGTATATATATTTATATATATATATATATATATATATATATATACATATATATATATATATATATATATATATATATATATATATATATATATATATATATATATATATATATATATATATATATAAATAAATATATATATATATATATATATATATATATATATATATATATATATATATATATTTATATATATATATATATATAATATATATATATATATATATATATATATATATATATATATTATATATATATATATATATATATATATATATATATATATTTATATTTAAATATATATATATATATATATATTTATATATAAATATATGTTTTATTTATTGTTTCGGCATTAACTTTGTGGTAAGAAATGTTACAATAATTAAAGAAAACACTTTGTTTTTTACCACTTGAGTTTTTATTAAAGACTACATGTTTCAGAAGTTAAACTTCCATCATTCAGGTCTGTATAATAGTTATTATACAGACCTGAATGATGGAAGTTTAACTTCTGAAACATGTAGTCTTTAATAAAAACTCAAGTGGTAAAAAACAAAGTGTTTTCTTTAATTATTATAAATATATGTATATATATATATATATATAAATATATATATATATATATATATATATATATATATATATATATATATATATATATATATATATATATATATATATATATATATATATATATATATTATATATATATATATATATATATATATATATACATATATATTTATATAAATTAAATATATACATATTTATCTGGGTTCAATTCCCAGGGGGGGGGTAATTAAATAAAAGTGATTTTTTTACTCTAATATTTATTATTTTTTTCACATCTCATCAAAGATGAAGAAGAATATGGAAGTGTTCATATTTTTCTTCATCTTTGATGAGATGTCAAAAAATAAAATCATAATAACGCCTGTAATTGGAGATAATCCAGATTATGTGAAAAAGTATTTGGGCACATTCAAAATATTCTAATATTTATTTACTATTACCCTAGACTGGTACCTGAAACGAAGGGCTGATCACCTTTCTTTGATGTAATAATAATCAAGATAAAACTGCGTTTATATGATGCAGTGCCCTATGCACCGTCGGGTGCGGATAAGAGATTTAAGATGAATATGATATTCCAGTTCATCACTTTGAATTTCCTCTGCAAATTTTGTTCTGTCTTACTATCTCATATAAACCCTTATTAGGGCAGAAATGTATGCTTTAGTTTAATGTACATCAAACAACATTTTTATTGTATAATCTTGTGTACACAGTCATTATCATAATTACAAAACATATGACGGAAATAATATCAACAATACACGCAAAATTCCATTTAACTGAGAGAATTCAACCTTACCTAAACGCTGAGTAAATTACCAAATGGTGGATTATATGTTCTTTGACAGCAGTGTGGGGTAAATTTTCATTAAATATAAACCTTGAGATCCTTTCAGTATACTTAAGATTCCTTGGAAACGTCTGTAGAGAGCAGCTGACGCATCTGTTTGCGAATGAGTTGTATTAGTTGTTTGATTCACTCAAAATCATCGCAAAACAAGGTAGATACGAGAATTTTACTAGTATACAAAGAAAGGCTTAACTTCAAAGAGATGATAAAACATAGTATCTTTAGCTTTGCTTTTATTCGATTAAAAATAATGCAATGTTCATCGATTTCATTTCATGAATGTTTTATGCTGATAATTTGAGGCATACTTTATGAACTAAGAAACTCAAACGTTGCTTTCAATCACAAATATTTTATCCATGTATAAACCGGTTAGATTATATAAGGATAAAAGGTACGGTTAGTGCATACATTTAAAATAAAGACTTATGGCTCACACATTATTATTAATATTTATATATATAGATATTGATATAGATATATATATATATATATATATATACATATATATATATATATATATATATATATATATATATATATATATATATATATATATATATATATATATATATATATATATATATATATATATATATATATATATATATATATATATATATATATATATTTATATATATATATATATATATATATATATATATATATATATATACGTACATATATATATATATATATATATATATATATATATATATATATTTATATATATATATATAGCATTAATATAACTAGTTTAAAAAACTACAGTGTTGTTTTCATCGACAAGTGATCACAAATTTCGAGCAATCTTTTTATATGACCGAGTCACATACAAAGGTTAAGTCTCTTTCTCTCCTATTCTCTAAGTTATACGTTTCTTCTCTCTCATGTAACAAAATGCGCTTATTAACGTGACGCCTCCTTGAATTTTAACTCACAATTCTCGATCAACCATTGATTATTATCGAATCGCTGCTTAAGAATTTTCATTAAAAAAAGGAAACAATATTTAGGAACTCAAATATTTTTCACACAATAAAACGTAATTACGTAAAAAAGTATAGAATTTTAGCAAACTTGTTAATCATCGTGATACAACATCGCAACAAGCAGGGGTTTGAGCAGTAATTGGATTAGCGACACAAACTTTTATAACGACTTGGGTTGAATGTTGTTCGGGAAGTTGTTTACGAAATCAAGGAATTTAATTTGGGCATCAAAAATGTTAAGAAAATCGACTTATATACATAAAAATATATAACTAGCCAACTAACGATCACTCCGCTTCCTCGCAGGGGTACGCAGAGAGAAAAAAAACCTTACTAATCTGTATATGAAAACATTATTCACCTCTTCTACATTCAATCTCCTCATAAATAATCGAAGATCATTCCAATTACTGACCTGATCTGTATTTAAAATACCTTAGGGGCTAGATTTTAAGCTTGTCTCAAGCGTTCAAATCAGAATTCACGAACAATTTTTTCTATGTTTACTTGTTTTTTGTTTTTGTTTTTAGATTAATAATAATAATAAAAATAAAACCCTTATCTGCACCCCAATGGTGCATAGGGCACTGCTTCATATAAACGCAGTGTTAACTCGATCGTTTACACATAAAGGAAAGGTGATCAGCCCTCCGCTTCAGGTACCAGTCCAGGGTAATATTGAATAAATATTACAGTGAAAAAATCACTTATATTTCTTTGATCCCCCCGGGAATCGAACCCGGGACCTCCAGAACGGTAGCCGAGCGTGCTATTTTTAGATTATTCATAGAAAAATATTTTTATTCATGTTTTTTTATTCCTAACCTTGCAATGACTTTTTCCTTTTTTTAACCATATAATTATTTGGATTAAAAAAAATCAATTCCGTAAAATGTTACCTGTATTAAGAGAAAAAAAAGTTGCGATTTTACAAATACTTGGCCTTAACAACCCTTAATTTCCTCGGTCTTTCTCTGCTTCTATTATTTATCACATTCACCTAAGTAAGAAGTTTGATCATGTAAGAAATTTAATCATTCTAAGTTTTTCTCGGTCTTTATTTGTTTTTACATCAAACTACATTCACTTCATATATATATATATATTTTTAATTTTACATTTATCAATGCTTATATTTTTTAAATATTTAACATTATTATTTGACATCTCATCAAAGATGAAGAAGAATATGGAAGTCTATACATTTACGGGGCTGACGACCGTCATAGGCTGATTAAAGTGATCACTTTACACACGTGTACCATTCACCAATTCTACCCATTATTGACTACCACACTACTCACATTCTCGGATGTTTGATAAGTACATATATATCGTAGTCGTACAGGAGAATGTGACCAATAAACAAAACGCAAAATGTTCAGGAGGGCCATTCAAGTCACTTTTGCTTGGCAAGAAAATAAACATCGATGCAGTTAGTAATTTTTAACAAAATTAAGAATATTATACTTCCATGTTTGAAATCCTTTGGGATTTTTTCAGGGCAATATTAAGCTAGTAAGATATCAAATAGTCAATGATCACGTTTTTGTAAACAAATGCACATGGTCACTTTCTCCTGTATGACTACGATATATGAACCAATTTCGAAACATTTTTATGCATCACTAGAATTTTCACTGGAGACTTCTAAAAATAAGCTTTTTACTGTGCAGAAACTTTTATATTTTTATGTGAGGTCCGAATCCTGGATTATAACTCCTATAATTGGAGATAATCTAGATTTTTGAACTAGTATTTGGCACACTCAAAATGATGTTTTCAAATATTTATTTCACATTCAAACGCATTTGAATAAAGTTTCATGTTTTGAAATCCATGCATTCAATCTAGAACGATTTTTTTTCTTCTTCATATTTTCAATATACCCTCAGTAGAGATTCAACTGAACAAGGGAACATGTTTGCCTGACGGATTGATACAACGTTCAACAAATGCTGTGAAAAAATGTACGGTGACCAAACATATAAATTAATTAAGGACTATTCCAAAAAAAAAATATTTAATCTATAGTAAAAAAGTAGCCTTGAATGTAGTAAATTCATTCATTCATTCGAACCCTTATCCGCACCTCAATGGTGCATAGGACACTACATCATATAAACGCAGTGTTATCTTGATCGTTAACACGCGAAGGAAAGGTGATCAGCCCTCCACTTCAGGTACCAGTCCAGGGTAATATTCAATAAATATTAAAGTGTAAAAATCACTGATATTTATTAGACCCCCATCTGGGGTCTCCATCCGGAATCGAACCTGGAACCTCCAGAACGGTAGCCGAGCGTGTTTGGTGAAAATTAACTGGTGACATGACAGTTAAGCCAAACTTAAGTGTCATGTCACCAGTTAATTTTTTTTAATTTAATATATTTACATTTTTAAGCATAAAATAATACATTTTCAACATTTACATATATGGAAAACTTTAATATTTAGATTCACTGTGCTTCTCCAAAAAAGAGACTGAGCTCTTGTGCTTGGAGAGGGACTTACACTCATGGTTTAATGTTATATAATAAATGGTATAAAAGTCCTTTTTTGTATATTTTTTCAAGATTGTAATGGGCTCTAATTTTTTTTTAAGAATTTTTAAACTTTCAATTTTTTAAATTTCTTTAGGGCAGTTTATTGAAATATTTAATTCCCAAATATTTGAAGGTTTGTTAAAATTGCTTAGTGTTGCATTTTGGAGTAGGAAATTCATTTAAGAATCTCGAAGATAAACATTTTTTAAATTCTTATAACTGTCCTTTGGTATTTGAAAAATTGCGGTTTTTTTATAAATGGGTTTTACGTTTGGGACTTGAAATTTTGTAAATAATTATAATTACTATTTTGAATAAATACATTTGATAATTTGGTAGTCCGCCTGACGAATGTTAAGTTACTATGAGTCTAGAAATATAGTTTAATTATCTAGGTTTAATAACTATGGTCACCCCGTATAGCGTGTCTGTCAGCTCAGTTCTTTGTTCTATGGAACGATTCATTTTAGAATGGCATAGTAAGCACATATTTTATGATTCTAGGGTTCTCAAAGTATGGTACGTACTTAGAATGTATACATAATACAAACACACACACAGGGGTTGGATGTTCATATATCTATAAGGGAGAGAGGGTAGTTTTTATTACCACATTTTTAGACGCGATGAAAATTTAAAAAAAAAACATTTTTTAGTAGGAATGTATTTCTGACACAATTTGTAGGTAAATTATGAGACCCGCACTCTTCTATTATTTCTACTATTTTTACTATCGAGACTTATTATTAAAATTTATACAAGATCCTACCTGAATTATTTTACATACTGGGAGACGCCTGAAAACATGATATTCAATTTTTTGTAGCTTATTTTTACAATCGTTTGACTCAGAGTGTGTCCAAATTTTTGTTCATAAATCTGTGTTTCACCACCTTAATGGTAATTGATTGACAATCATGGGTAGAATCATCAATGTAACACTGTTTAAAGTTTTCACATAAACCAGCCTCTGACAGTTCGTTAGCCTTCTAAAATTCCAGACAACAATTTTATTTTACAACTATATGTATTTATCAATATCAAAACACAATATTCACTTTCAGCAAAAGTTTTCAGTGGTATAATAAAGAAAGATTTGTTCCATTACTTAGTTGAGAATTCAAAGTATCCATTTTGTTCTCTGTCAAGCGATCTCTGTAAAACTTTTGTATTTTGCACAGAAACGCAAAGTTTAATGTTTGAACCTTTTAAATTGATTCAAAAACTTTGTATCAAGTTATTTATTTAGCCCAAACAGACCACGAATGATCACGGACCAGTCCAATCAAAACTCTAAACAAACTTTGGCCAAAACGTTGAAAAGAGCTTTTTTCATGTATTTTTAACCGTTTTTTCTCAGGTGAAATTAAATACTAAAAAATAGCGAGCAAATGTCTAAGAACACAGACTTTTATATTTTCTCAGTCTATTTTGAGAATGATTTTCAATCAATTAACCATTCCGTGTCGAGCTGTGGTCCCGTGGTTAATGTCGCAGACTCTTGTGACAGAGTTTCTCGGTTCGAACCCACTCTACCACAATTCGATACCCATTCTAATAATAAACCACTTAGGCTCACAGAAAAAGTATGAAATCGTAGTATATTTGTAAAAATTAGAACAGATATATATATATATATATATATATATATATATATATATATATATATATATATATATATATATATATACAATATATATATATATATATATATATATATATATATATATATATATATATATATATATATATATATATATATATATATATATATAAATATATATATATATATATATATATATTTATATATATATATACATATATATATATATATATATATATATATACATATTTTAATTGATATCTCTTTTGAAGTTTGGATATTTACTGGCCTTACAATATGTCACAGGCTGGTTAAAATGATCACTGTATACACGTGTAAAGTTCACCATTCTACCAAATTTTAGAAATTATATTACTTTTTCCGCACCAACTTATTTTGAATTTTGTATTTTTTTTTTAAATAAACGTTTTTTTACATCTCAACATAGGTGATGAATGATTACAGGGCTTACGATCATCGCAAGCGTTGTTTATTATACAAACCTATGACGGTCGTAAGCCCTGTAAATACCTAGACTTCCATATTCTTCTTCATCTATGTTGAGATGTCAAAAATTAAAAAAAAAATTCCTTAGTGGAGATTATAGAGATTTGTGAACAAGTATTTGGACACACATAAAATTATATTAAAATAATCCATTGATTGATTCGGATGTCATTTTGTGGTAAAAATCTTTTAATTTAAATTTTACAAAGTAAATACCACTACTTCTTAAAATGTACTGTGACACGTATTTCGATGCATCTCGCATCATACAGCATCTACGGTGTTTGAAAATAATAAAATAAATAAATCATTTTTCTTAAATCCAGTTCATTTTCAATATATTTTTCATGATTCTTTTTAAGTCATCTAAGTCTGGACGACTTACATTATCTTCTTCATCTTTTTTAAGACGTACAATAAAAAAAATATTGATTACTCAATTTGTTTCAAGTTGTATTTTTCTTTGAACCAAGTATACACTTTCCAGAGGTTTTATTCCATTTCAGGTAAAAAATTATTCATTATTCTCGAAACATCCAGATACACGAAAGCTCACAAAGAGCTTATTAAATATATACAATGTTACATTAGGAATTTCTTCTGGAAGCCTTCTTTAGAATTTAATAAAATATTTAACAGAAAAAGCCTTTATTTATGTACCAAAATATTCTTACCTTTTGCGAATCCTTTGTGGAACCTCCTCGAAGGCTGTATTCACCAGATTCTCAGACACAAATATTCCTCAGAAATAAATTTAGCCGATTTCTGACGATAATGTCTTCATTTTAGAGGCGAATCTTAACATTAAAAATGGTTTGAAAGGGAAAAATTCTATCAAAAACACGTTAAAACGTTAAATTCAATGAAATGGAAACACTCTGTTTTAAACAAGTATTATTATGGTATTATTTTTATTTTACGAGTTGGGCTGGAATCTGAAATAATAAAAAAAAATGATGAACACATTAAATAACTTTTTAACATATCGCTCTCTCCTTTCAAGAACGTCATAAATAAAAAAAACTTGTTTTTTCAGGAGAACGTTTTTAAAGTTCAAAAATATAATACAATGTATTAAAAATAAATATCAAGCCACTTATTGAACTTTTTACTGTGCAACAAATCTTTTTAGGTAAAACCTGAAGATTTTTTCTCCATTTGAAAAATATTTAGTAAATTTAAAAAAAAAATTAAACAATACCTTTTCTTCAAAATGCAAGAACAACACTTTCTGCCCTGTAGCGGGTAAATATTAAGTTAAAAATACTACTCTTTTGCTGGGATATAGTACATTTTCTGTACATTCCGAAAACATGCACAACTGAATATTGACGATTTTTGATTTATGACGTTCTTGAAAGGAGTGCGCGATATGCGAGAAGTTGTATAAAAAATACAATTTATATACATTTCTGCTTAAAACAATCGTATAGTTCTAATTGCGCTGAGCCTCTCCCAAAAAGAGACCGAGTTCTTGTGCTAGGAGAGGGACTTTTCTCTTCCTATTTTTTTGTTGTTGAAAGTATCATGTTGTAATTTTTTTTTAAATATTACAGAAAAACATATATTATTATGCGGTACGAGGGAATTATCTTGTAAAGTTTTCTATTGTGTAGTCTGTATAAGTTTCTAGTGTTCATTTTGTTTATTTTTTAGAATTTATGTGTCTTTTACATTTTTAATTCCTTAAAAGAGGACGTCGGATTTTTTTTAATTCCTAGTATATATTATTATTTTGTTGGTATTTTGTTTTGCATTTGAATTAGTTAATGAATATAATATATAATTTTTACTACTACTACTACTACTACTACTACCATCATGACTTTTCCTCGCAATGGTAGGCAGAAAGGATGGAACGCTACACTTTTCTGTCCTGACATCCACTCCTCGCCTCCTTCACATCCATACATCTAGACATACTGCCCTCCGATTACGCAGACTTTTGACACCGCTAGATTTTAGGTTCTGATTGATCTAATCGTGCCAAGTATTTTTCGGTCGTCCTCGTTCTGTTTTTCCTCTCACATTCGCCAAATATATTTTCTAAGTCATTCTCTCATTATTCATTCCGCTCCGCATGTCCATACCACCGTAAAGAACTCTTTCTAATCTTTTCAATTATTCCCTGTTCAGCCTTACATTCCTTTCTTATATCTTCGTTTTTAATTCTGTCACACAATGATTTTCCACACATTCGTCTGAAGGAGTGCATTTCAACAGCGTTCACTCTGCTTTCATCCTTCCTTTGCCAGTTCCATATAATTTTTATATGAATGATTATAATAAATCAATAAACTTTTAATGTAAACGTTAATAAATAATAAATGAATATTTTTAAAACTTAATATTAGGCTAACATTAAGTGCCTTTTATACGCCATTAAGGGTAGAAATTTTAGATAGCCCTTACCTTAGTTATATAAACATTTGAAAAATCGGTGAAAAATCAGTCAAGCGGTGTCAATCTTTAGATTAGGTACCTACGTCAGAATATTTTATGACACATTTATATTTACATACGTTACTCGTTTGTCCGCCTACGTAGTGTAATGGTCAGCACGCTCGGCTACCGTTCTGGAGGTCCCGGGTTCGATTCCCAAGGGGGGTAAAGATAAATATAAGTGATTTTTTCACTATAATATTTATTCAATATTACCATGGACTGGTACCTGAAGCGGAGGGCTGATCACCTTTCCTTCATAAGTAAAACGATCATAATAACACTGCGTTTATAAGACGCAGTGCCCTATGCACCATTGGGGTGCGGATAAGGGTTTTATTATTATTATTATTATAATTACTCTGTAATATATGAAAGTTAACGCATATACAGATGTAATTAAATAAAAACGAATAATATTATAAATAATGCTGAACGAATGAATGCTCCGTTATTGATAATATTATTAATAACGGAGTCCTGGTTCCAACTCTAATGTACGGAAGTGAAACATGGAGTTGGCAAAAGAAGGATGAAAGTAGACTGAATGCAGTCGAAATGCGATCTCTCAGAAAAATGTGCGACAAAACGATGTATGATAGATGTGCGAATAGTGAAATAAGGAAGGAATGCAAAGCTGAGATAAGCATCATCGATAAAATTATGAAAGGTGTGTTGAGATGGTTTGGACATGTGGAAAGAATGAGTGAGGAAAGAACGGTAAAACAAATTTATGAGGCGAAGACCGAGAAAAACATGGCACGATCAGGTATGCCAAATACTTGAAAGTGGTCAGGTAAGGAGTCAGGTAAACAATCGGCGGGTATGTATGAGGAGATGCATGAACGTGGAAGAGGTGAAGAGTGTTTGCAAGGACAGAGTGGTGTGGCGCTCTATTCTCTCTGCCTACCCCTGCGGGCAAGCGGCGAGATGACTAGTTAGTTTAGTTAGTTTATAATGCTGAATTGAAATTATAGAAGACAAAATGTCGCTTTAGCACTAGCAACGTTATGCAAATGCGTCTAAATATAAAACACAAGTTTCCACCTTGGCGCTTTGTTTTAGGCAATAAGGCTAGCGTTTGTGCTCTGCGGTTGCCGCTATTCAGGCGCTAAGGACAAGAGTGCCGTTACGAGTAAGGGCAGGCTATTTTCGTTTTTCTCTACGGTGGATAATTTAGCCGAGGATCTGGCGACCGGAATTTATGTTGCATTTACAAGGCACCTGAGAGGGAGCGTTCTTTTTTTTATTATTACATTATTTAAGGAATTATGCTTAGGGCAGATTTAAGAATATTGCTAAATTTTCAACTTGTATTACGAAAAGTGAATTTTAAAAACGAATTTATATTATATATATGTATTTAAAAAAAAATAATGATAACAAGTGTCATGATTCAAGCTTTTATGTTTGTACTTCTCAAAAAAACAATTTTTACCGAAGACAACACAATGTATCGAGATAAACGGCGACCTTAATAAGCTCTGTCTTAACGATAATAATTGCTATGTCATTATTCTGACCCCTCTCACTCTCCCTCTCCCTCTCCTTCTCCCTCTCCATCCCATTTTGAGATTTTAAAATTTATATCCAATTTATTGACGTGTCAAACACATTCCTTTGAACGATTCGACTCTTTTCTGTAGAAATAATTTCAGTCAAAATTAAATTATGTAGAATCGTCTGATATTACTTTTTACTGTACCATTTTTCAGTTCTTTGTTTTTATTTCAGCAAGAACAATGCTTTATTCCACAAACTCGGAATTTCGCAATCATTACAAAACATGATAATTATTTATTTCGTATTCAAACGTCAACTGGATTTGAGCGACTGAATGTTTAATAACTTTGCCAGCGTTGAAATTCTTTCATGAAATTTCAGAAAATTGTATAAATAATTTAATGGCTCTGTATAATTTATTTTAGCCCATAAAATACAAAGGTGGATAACTCCACAAAATAAAATGTGTAAATTTATATATACGCGGCAAACGTATGCGATCGACGCTCGCTTGAAATAAATTCATAATTTATTATGTATATTTAAAGCATTGTTAACTTTGTGGTATGATAATATAACACTCTCTTTATCATTCATCATTCAATTTGTGTAAAACCACTTTTTATTAATAAAAACTTTATAAAAACAATTAAATTTAATTTCAAGTCCATTTTTTGAAATATTGCTATTGTGATTAATTTGCGTTCTTTCTTTCTTTCAAAATATTATTTTTATACAAATGTCAAATCTTAATAGTCAAGTTACGAATAAATGATTTTAAAAGTGGTATTACACAAAGTGCGCAATGAATGATAAGGAGAGTGTTTTATTACTATACCACAAAGTTATCAATGCTATTTAATACACAAAAAAAGTAAAATTCCTACAAAATTGTACCAACATGTGCAAGGTTCTAATACCATTACATATATGTACACAGGTTTCAAGAATTAATGCAATATGGATGTATAATAATGGATAGAATGGTAAACGGTACACAAGTGTATAAAGTGATCGCCTAAACAAGCCAAATGTCAGGACGTAAGCCCTGGGATGATCAGACTCCATCTTCTTTCGTATAACGAGGAACTATTGTTCCTCGTTATACGATGATGATTGCTGTTTCAAATCAAATTTTTAAGACACCTGTACATTTTTAATAAATTATAAATAATTGACAATGTTTATAAATTTTAATGGTAATCTATAAAAATGGATTTCACAACTTTTGAATTTCATGAACTCATTACATTCAGTTGTCTTTCACCTTCCCTTTCCGGTGCTAAAATAAAACGCGCGTCCCGGTGTTAGGTAGTCACTATACAATAAAAAATTAGCGATTTCAAATCGGAAAAATACGGACATTCATACCTAATCCCATTAATTAACTATAAATGATATAAAAAATTAAAATAATATATATATTTTTTTGCTGAAAACATTAAAAACCATCTAAAAACGCTCACGGAACAAGCATAATTCCACTCTTGTCGGAAGCCCAAAAGCTACTGCCGCTAGCCAGGGAACATTGAGCTTTGAGCTCCTCACGCTTGCACAGTGTAAGTATGCAAGAGTGAGATGCGAATATAGTGTCGCGGTTCCCGCACACTCTTCACGCGCTGTTTATACGCGAATTTGTTTCCGATATTCACAAAATACCTCCGATGTACCCGATAAATTCTGATTATTATTAATATTATTTTTTAAATCAATGCGTAAATATGTTATGGAAGAATACCAAAAATCTTAGCCTTGTATTTATTTAAAGAAATATTATGGTTATTAGAAGCAATATGTACCAGGTACACAACACCGGGAAGGAAGGGTTAAGAAAATGAACCTTTATAAGGATTTTTATGTGACGCAAATCAAAGTTTTCCTTTTTTTGTTCACAGCTTTAGTTTTCATAAAAACGTGTCATCTTTGGAGGTCAACTTTCTAACAGATGAAAAAAGCGATTGTTAATATGACTGAGTGCTTTTCAGAAAAGACAACTTCGTTTTTTTTTTCATTTTTCTTAATGTAAAAGACTCCTGAGCTGACTCCCACTTTCATTTACTAAATCACGGCTTCTTCAATCACGTTCTCTTACTTTTCTATTAACGACTAAATTCGTCTCATAAATTTGTTAAACTGTTTTTTCTTCACTCATTTAATTCACATGCCCAAACCATCTCAACACCCCTTCGTATTTTTTTTCGATAATACAAGTTATCTCAAACTTGTATTCTTTTGTATAAAGCACTTGAAAAAATATAACAAAAGCATTTGATTACTCTAGCCAACAATTATTTTCTAACTGAAATTTTGATGACTGATTTGGATTAAGTTAATCGTTCTTTTTCAAAGTCTATATGGTGACAAGCTTGTATCACGTCAAGTTTTGATGTTACACTCATATTATTGTTTGTATGGACCCCATACATTGAAACCGTAATAGTGGTTGGTATCTAGACATGCTTTAGTCTAAGGTCTAAGGGATTAAAAAAAAGTATTGATAATTATGGAGTAACAGTGGAAATATATTAACTTATCTATATTGAATACGAAAGCATTATTTGTTTATATATATTTAAACATATATATAAACCCATAACTAAAAAATTAGACGTGCTACATTTTTTTTCTTTCGTTTTTTAATTCAGCTATGCAAAGTGCATAAACATCAGGTATTTTCAAGCCAGTTGCAAAATAAAAGTTGTAAATTGTTAGCCAGTGTTTAGTAATCATTAAAAAAATGTGTCAATCTACTGCAAGACAAAAAAATACGAGTTGTTTTTGGCATATTTGTGGCGCATAGCCAAAAAATGTATTTTTTTATAATCCTGAATTGTATTTTAAGATTTATTTTTTTTTACAATCCTTAAATGTCAATAATAACAGGCGTAGTTATCCTACATTATTAGAAAAACCATTTTTATTACAAATTAAAAATCAATATTTTCATCCTTAACTTACGATGTTTTTATAAGCGTTTTTAAGACATTTTAATAAGCTTAGCTAGATAAATTAAAAAACCACTCAAAGATATAAAAAAATTAAAAAACCTTCTACATTATAAGTAAGGTAAATCATAAATCCAACCATATAAAAATTGTAAAAAAATTACGAGTAATTTATTTCTAGTCGCGATAAAATAAACATTGTTATAGGGGATGATTACTGATACTGCTACCTACAAACAAACAACTATTATTATCTATTTCATTTGAAGGTCAGGAGTTCAAGGGTATTCCCAGAAATTAACGTAGTAAAATTAAAATAATACTGTTACTGGCATCTAGCGACGAATGATCACAACTCTGTGTGTTTAAATGGTTTGAGTCTGAGATGTATTCTTATTTATTCTGCTACTGAAATATAGATGGCAGGATGTATTTTATTTAAAATATTTATAAGTAATTCTAATATATAAAAATAAAGAAAACTATGTTTGAAAGAAGGTCCTTACAATATATTCCTTACTAACCAGCTGCCTGAAGTAAACAAAATAGTACCCAGTCAGATATTCAAAATGAATGAACTGAAAAAACACTTTATGGAAAGATATATGTGTTTGTGATTAGTTTTATTTTCTTATTTTAATTCCTTTAATATACAACCATGCAAAATAATTTACAATAAAGAAAAAATGTTAAATTAAATAAATAAATATATTCAGAACATTTTTAGTGTGTCCAAATACTTGTTCACAAAATCTGGATTATTTCCAATTACAGAAGTTATTTTCATATTACTATGTTAAGCCTATGACGTTCGTCAGCCCCGTAAATGCCTAGACTTCCATATACTTCTTCATCTTTGATGAGATGTTAAAAAATACTACGAAAATTAATACATACAAGATCTCTTGGAAAAATTAAGTTAAATGACTGGGGTAGTTTTATCTTAAAGTCTTTATAATTACTTCTTTTAAAACAGTAAATTAACTTAATATAATCCTTTTTTTCGTTTTTTTTCAGCCAACTAAGTATCATTTCATTTCATAATACCAAGTACGTTAGGAAGAAGATTAACGCAAAATTTCTAATCTCATTCAAAGTTTATAATTTCCGCGCGGGGAGCTTTCTGAAAACTTTCAGGGCCTGTTTTCAAACTTTCAGTATTTTCAGCGTAAGAATGGTCCGTGAGTTATAAAATTTTATTATATCGTCGGCTCAGTATGCAAAGCCTCCATCTGGGCTCTCTCGAGGGATGAGAGTAAATATGTTGTAAATTTACCATTAAAAATTATTTATAACTTATGATTTATAATGACCAAAAATTTGCCACAACATTTGGAGTGTGTCCAAATATTGATAAATCTGGATTATCTCTAATAATAGGAGTATTTTTCATATTATAAGCCAAGTAATAAAAAATTCAAATGACAATTTTCTGCCGATTCTCATGTGTGTGATTATAATCCGGGATATAATACAGGATTCGGACCTCACATACTAATATAAGAATTTCGGCTTGGTAAAAAGCTCTTCTTCATCTCACCAATAGATGTCTCTAGTGAAGTTCTAGCGATTCAAGAACAATGTTTCTAAATTGAAGAATATATTTAGAACTTCCAAGAATTTGAGAAGTGTGCTTATCAATAATGGGTAGAATTGGTAAATGTTACACGTGTATAAAGTGATCACTTAAACCAGTCTATGACGGTCATCAGCCCCATCGGGTCTTACGACCGTCATAGACTGGTGTAAGTGATCATTTTACAACATTCACCAATTCTACCCATGATTGACAACCACGCTAGTCAAATTTCCATATTCTTCTTTATCTTTGTTGAGATTTCAAAAAATTATATAAAAAGCAACTCCTATAATTGAAGATGATCCAGATTTGTGAACAAGTATTTGAACACACTCAAAATGTTGTTAAATATGTTTTATAGTATATCAACAAATATTCCATTTGAGCTTAAGGTTAAAGACAATTAATCACTGAAAGCTTTTGGAAGTGAAGCTTTTATATCTTACATCGAGTGTCCTGAATAAGCGAATGATAATTACTAGCCATTATTTCATCCTCGGCCATTCAATCCTTGATGGGCCGTAAAACAGCCTTTGAATCGTTGATAAGACACGAGAATACAATCGTCAGCTACCCTTACAATGTATAATGGAAATGAGGGATGAACCCGTCGAATATTACAAATAACGTAGGGTTGTAATATTTCAAAAGATATATTTTGTATATTAAAAGCACTTTATACTATGTGATATGGGAATATCTTATTTTTTGACATCTCATCAAAGATGAAGAAGAATTTGAAAGTCTGGGCATCAACGGGGCTGACAACTGTCGTGGGCTAGTTTAAGTGATAAAGTGATCACTTAGACGCAAAAAGGTTTAAACAAGTCGTAAGCCCTGTAAATACCCACACCTTTATTATTCGTAATTTATCTTAATGTCAGTATAAAAAAACTGCTAAATGGAGAAACCTAAATTTGAGAACAAGAATTTAATGAATTTCATAGATGTTAATTTGAGAAAGACAAAAAAATCGAAGAAATAACAAATTAATCAAATAAAAAATAAATTGTATAACCAACAAACATAACTAACATGTGTAGGTCCCTCTCCAAGTACAAGAGCTCAGTCTTTTTATTGGAGAAAACTTATTTTTAATTTAAAGCTTGGAAGTGGAAATGTTTGGAAAATAAATAAATGTTATAAATAAATCCTTTGTATCCATATTAAATAATAAAAAGGAATTTGACACTCTCACAAATTTGTTGTAGGCATATGAATTTTAAAGTGTTGCAATATTTGGCAAGCAGCGAGTCTACGGATAGCAAAAAGTGACAAGTAGTCCATTGAGCGAAAAAGTTTGAAAAACTGTGTTCTTCATAAATGTACGTTAATCGTACCTAAAAAAAACGTTTTGATTTTTTAAAATCAATTTTTTTACTATAAAGCAAAAAAACATTAATCCTTTGTTTTTTTATCGTACCTAAAGAAACGTTTTGATTTTTTAAAATCATTATTTTATTATAAAGCAAAAAACATGAATTCTTTGTTTTTTATCGTACCTTAAGAAACGTTTTGATTTTTTAAAATCATATAATTTTATTATAAAGCAAAAAACATGAATTATTTGTTTTTTATCGTACCTAAAGAAACGTTTTGATTTTTTAAAATCATATAATTTTATTATAAAGCAAAAAACATGAATTCTTTGTTTTTTATCGTACCTAAAGAAACGTTTTGATTTTTTTAACTCATATTATTTTATTATAAAGCAAAAAAACGTGAGTTCTGTGTTTTTTGTGGTGAAAAATAATTGCAATACAATTAAATAATACCACAGAGATGATTGCTAGCTATAAAAAATCAAGGACTCAATTATTCGCGCTTTGCGAAGGTATATAAATCAAAACTTCGTGTACAATTTAAATAACCCTAAGTTTTAATAATAGGTAATTTGATTCTTATTACAGTTGTAAATTAAGGGTGACTTTATACAACATTCATGGGAAAAACGTTCATTACAAGAATTACAAATTTTATATTGAAAATAAATTAGTTTATTTTTTAAAGATATTTTATGTCATCTCAACATAGAAGATAATTATGGAAGTCTAAGCATTTACGGGGCTTAAGATCGTCATAGACTGGTTTAGGTGATCATTCATAATTTGACCAGTTATTTGAGTTTGTTTTTTATTTTATTAAAAAAAGAAATATTTGTCTTTTTAGTATTTACACAAATATTTTAATTTCATACTATTCCTGTGAGCCTTGCCGGCTCATTATTAGAAAAAGGCATCAAATTGTGGTAGAGTGGGTTCGAACCCAGAAACTTTGACTTAAGAGTTAGCGACACTAACCACGGGACCACAACCCGATTTTATTTACAACATATATTTATATATCATTCAACACACTACTCATATTCTTGGAAGTTCTATATATATGAACCAATTTAGAAACATTGTTCTTGAATCATTAGAACTTCACTAAAGACATCTATTGGTGAGATGAAGAAGAGCTTCAGCGCACAAATATATACATATATATATATATATATATATATATATATATATATATATATATATATATATATATATATATATATATATATATATATATATATATATATATATATATATATATATATATATATATATATATATATATATATATATATATATATATATATATATATATATATATATATATATATATATATATATATATATATATATATATATATATATATATATATATATATATATATATATATATATATATATATATATATATATATATATATATATATATATATATATATATATATATATATATATATATATATATATATATATATAAATATATTTACATAAATATATATATATATATATATATATATATATATATATATATATATATATATATATATATATATACATGTATATATATATATATATATATATATACATATATATATATATATATATATATATATATATATATATATATATATATATATAAATATATATATTTATATATATACATATATATATATATATATATATATATATATATATATATATATATATATATATATATATATTTATATATATACATGTATATATATATATATATATATATATATATATATATATATATATATATATATATAAATATATATATATATATATATATATATATATATATATATATATATATATATATATATATATATATATATATATATATATATATATATATATATATACATATATATATATATATACATATATAATTTATATTTATATATATATATATATATATATATATATATATATATATATATATATATATATATATATATATATATATATATATATATATACAAGAGCATGTGGATATATACTTATATACGTATATATTTATCATGTTTATGAAGAATGTAATAAACTTCACATAAATGTCAATTTTCATATACTAATACTGAAAATTTTATGAAATATATTTGTTTGAATAAAATATATTACTCCTCTTACTTGGCAAAGCTCCAAATGTTCAACTCCGTTTAATTTCAACTGTCGGATTTACGTATTAAATCTAACGCCTCTAGCTTTCCAGTAAAGTTTAAACTCTGCTAAGCTGCATGCAAAAAGCTCAAATATTAACAACCTCGATTAACTCGAACCGCCAGATTATCTCGTATGTTTTATAAGAGCTTAACGTGTCGTCGGAATGAAGCCAGTTTTTGATGTAGTTAGTGTTATACTATAATAACTTAGGCTTCACGGCTCTCTCGGTTTAATTACCCTCGACAACAGATGGCGCACTATCCAGATGTGCTACTCGGAAAGAAATATTGTGTAAGTACAATATTATTACGTTTGAAGCGAATAATACATAAAAACTTGGCCTATACGACACGACCAGTGAATAAAGTCGGATCGAAAAAATATTTAGCTTCGAAATTTTCTTAATCTTCTTCCTTCTTATAGATCAATGGCTCTTAACCACTTGAAGCACTGGTGCTCTGCGATCCTGTTACAAGTGCTCTACGAAATTATAAAAACCTTAATTTTATGTTGGCTCATGTACTGTGCGATTTGAGCTGCAACTAAAATATTATTTTTTGACATCTTATTAAAGATGAAGAAAAATAAGGTTAATAATCAGTAAATACCTCCATATTCTTTTTCATCTTTGATGAGATGTCAAAAAATAATATGAAAATAACTCCTCTAATTGGAGATAATCCAGATTTTGTGAACAAGTATTTGGACACACTCAAAATTTTGCAAATAGATGGCTAGATAATGGCACCCTTGCAAAGTGAAGTTGCGAGCGCTCACCTCGCGACAATATATCATCATACTTGGAAAAATTTAAAATATCATGGGAAATATGTGTTGAAATTTGTTCTGACCGTGCTGCATCCATTGAAAGGGTTCCTTTCAATGAACCTTGATTTATCGATTTGGAAGAAGAAATGAGAGTAGTTATATCGAGTTTTACACCTAATTAGCTGAAATTTGTTAGAAACTGACTAGGTCAGGTGTCACATTAAAAAAAAAATTCATTTTATTTATTTTCAACCTAACAAAATATTACCGTGTTACCTCAGTGTCCAAAATTTATTTTAAAATTTAAAATATTTTATTAATAAAGTTCCAAACATCCTTAGAACGGTGTGTAAAACAAAATATATTTCAAGTCAAATATTAAATTCATTAAAACATCTTTTCTAGGGATGGAAAGATTGATAAAGACATAGAAAGGAGAGTGAATGCTGGGTACAAAGTGAATGGTGCACTGAAATCAGTTATAGCAAATAA